>NC_080043.1:20650444-20900507 GCF_012489685.1 Lotus japonicus
CAGGAACAACCATACCACCAAATCCAGCTAAGGAAAAAGGGAAGGATGTCGTCGAGGATGAGGATGAAGACATGCTCGAAGATTTCGACGACAGTGAGGGAGAAGAGCTCAACATCATCTGCATCGTGTCCATCCTACCTGCAGAATTCGATAGAATCTCAGAGGTCACTGAAAGCGAGGAAGACTACTATGTCGACGACGAACCAGATGACAATCCTTTGTGTTATTATGTGATGCAGAGAGGATCCGTCGAAGATGAAAGAGCTATCTTCCAAAGGCCAACCGAGGCAAATGAAGAGTCATTTGAAACCGCTATTTGTTTGGGGCCAGAGTCGAGGAGAAGGGTGTTAACAAAGTCCTTGTCGACGGGGGGAGCTGCAATTAACCTCATGCCCGGATTTATGCTCAAGAAGTTAGGAAAAACTGAAGCGGATCTAATCTCACATGACATGGTGCTTTCCGATTATGAAGGAAAGACAGGTTCTTCCCTAGGGGGCAATCATGTTGAACATAACCGTAGGAACAGTAGCCCGTTCCACATTGTTCATTGTGGTCCCTTCAAAGGCCAATTACAATTTGCTGCTGGGAAGAGAATGGATTCATGGCGTGGGGGCAGTGCCTTCGACCTTACACCAACGTATATCCATTTGGAAAACTGATGGAGTTGTCGAAAATGTACAAGCAGATCAAAGCTACTATTAGCAGAAACAAGCTACGTTGGTAAGAAGAATTTTGAGAAGAGTTTAGCCACAATTGCTCCTTTAGACACAGTGGCTAGCCAATACTTCAACCCCTACTCAGAGTATTCAGTAACGTTGGATCCCATCCGGGGCCTAAACCTCAACGAAGCATGTAAACCTGATGCCATGAGCGGATGGCACAGTGATGAAGAGAAAGATGCCACTGATGGGTGGCAAGCCAATGATAAAGATGATTAATTCGAGCATGGCTCGAATTTCGGCTTACGCAGCCGAAAACAAAATAAGAACGGCCCTGGAGGCCGAGAGGATGGCCAAAGAAATGGCTATAGACGAAGCTAATGTCTCAATCCTGCCTGTCGAATTGACACCTCAGGAGGAGGCAACAATAAATAAGGATGACACGTGCATAGAAATAAACGAGCAGAGTGCTGAGGAATGCGGATTCGAGGACCTTTGCAATCTGAGGCTAGATTGCATCTATGATGACGGCCCATTAGGCTTCGAGAAGCCAGTGGTCGAATTTTCCAAGAAAATGGAAGCGCAAGACCCTTTAGAAGAAGTAGACCTGGGTGATGGCTTAGAAAAGAGGCCAACGTATATTAGTGCTCTCATTGACCCGGAGCTAAAAGACAGGATGGTGAAATTACTCAAGGAATTCAAAGACTGTTTCGCTTGGGATTACGATGAAATGCCTGGCCTCAGTCGAGAAGTGGTGGAATTGAAGTTACCCATCAAAGAAAACAAGAAACCAGTCAAGCAACTGCCCAGGAGGTTCCATCCAGATGTGTTGGTGAAAATCAAGGAAGAAATCGAAAGACTCCTCAGGTGTAAATTTATCAGAACAGCTCGATATGTGGACTGGTTAGCCAACGTGGTTCCAGTAATCAAGAAGAATGGAAAGATGAGAGTTTGCATAGATTTCCGAGATCTTAACGCTGCCACTCCAAAAGACGAGTATCACATGCCTATTGCTGAGATGATGGTGGATTCAGCTGCTGGTCATGAATACTTAAGCTTGTTGGATGGTTACTCAGGCTACAACCAAATCTTCATAGCAGAAGAGGACGTGTCGAAAACAGCTTTTCGATGTCCCGGTGCCTTGGGGACGTACGAGTGGGTGGTCATGCCATTTGGGTTGAAAAACGCTGGCGCGACCTACCAAAGGGTAATGAATACCATTTTTCATGATTTAATAGAAACCTTCATGCAGGTTTATATTGATGACATTGTGGTGAAATCCCCATCAAGGGATGACCATTTGTTGCATCTAAGGAAATCCTTTGAGAGGATGAGAAAATATGGCTTGAAGATGAATCCCCTTAAATGTGCCTTTGGTGTTATTGCAGGTGATTTTTTGGGTTTTGTGGTGCATAAAAAGGGTATCGAGATCAACAAAAACAAAGCTAAAGCCATTCTCGACACTAGTCCACCAACTAGCAAGAAACAACTGCAATCACTATTGGGAAAGATTAACTTCCTAAGGAGATTCATTGCTAACCTCAGTGAGAAGACCAAGTCATTTTCCCCACTTCTTCGACTTAAAAAAGAAGATGCGTTCCGCTGGGAAGCAGAGCATCAAAAAGCGTTCGATGAACTCAGAGTGTACTTGTCTAGCCCACCTATAATGGCACCACCTATAAGAGGAAAGCCAATGAAGCTGTACATCTCTGCCACGGATGGAACCATCGGAAGCATGCTGGCTCAAGAAGATGAAGATAGCAAAGAAAGAGCCATATTTTACTTAAGCAGAGTGTTAAATGATGCAGAGACTCGATACACCATGATCGAGAAATTGTGTTTATGCTTGTACTTCTCTTGTGTAAAGCTGAAATATTATATAAAGCCAATCGATGTAATGGTTTTTTCTCATTATGATATAATAAAGCACATGTTATCCAAACCTATCTTGCATAGTCGAATTGGTAAATGGGCTTTAGCCCTAACCGAGTATTCACTAACTTATGCCCCACTAAAGGCAGTTAAGGGACAAGCAATTGCTGACTTCCTGGCAGACCATACTTTGCCTCAAGAAGTCATAACTTACGTAGGCATCCAACCTTGGAAGCTATTTTTCGATGGTTCTAGCCATAAGAATGGCACTGGGATCGGGATGTTCATCGTATCCCCAAGGGGCATCCCCACGAAATTCAAGTTTAGGATTAAGAGTAACTGCTCAAACAATGAGGCTGAGTATGAGGCATTAACATCAGGCCTCGAGATCTTGATAGCCCTCGGGGCAAAGAATGTCGTCGTAAAAGGGGACTCTGAGTTGGTAATAAAGCAACTTACCAAGGAATACAAGTGCATTAGTGAAAATCTAGCTAGGTATTACACGAAAGCTAGTAATTTGTTGGCCAAGTTCAACGAAGTTAGGTTAGGTCACGTTGCCAGAGTGGACAATCAAGAAGCCAATGAATTGGCACAAATCGCATCAGGATATGTGGTCGATAAATGTAGGTTAAAAGAGCTTATCGAGGTCAAAGAAAAACTGAACCCCTCTAACCTCGACATCCTGGTCATTGACAATATGGCACCTAATGATTGGAGAAAGCCAATTGTCGATTACTTGCAAAATCCTGTGGGTACTACAGATAGAAAGACAAAATACAGGGCAATGAGCTATGTCATCATGGGAAACGAGCTATTCAAGAAAAACGTCGACGGAACACTACTGAAGTGTTTAAGTGAAGACGACGCGTTCATAGCGATCTCGGCCGTTCACGACGGGCTATGTGGTGCCCACCAGGCAGGGATCAAGATGAAGTGGATCCTATTTCGACAAGGGATGTATTGGCCTACTATTATGAAAGATTGTATGGAGTATGCCAAGAGGTGTCAAGATTGTCAGAGACACGCGGGGATACAACATGTGCCAGCAAGTGAACTACACTCGATCATTAAGCCTTGGCCATTCAGGGGTTGGGCTTTAGACCTAATTGGTGAAATTAACCCATGTTCTTCTAGGCAGCATAAGTACATCATAGTGGCTATAGATTACTTTACCAAGTGGGTAGAGGCAATTCCTCTACAAAATGTGACCCAGGACACGGTGATCGAGTTCATTCAGAATCACATAGTGTACCGCTTTGGGCTACCTGAGTCACTTACTACAGACCAAGGCACAGTGTTTGTAGGCCAAAAGGTAGCATCATTCGCAGAATCTTGGGGTATAAAACTCCTAACCTCGACCCCCTATTATGCTCAAGCGAATGGTCAAGTCGAAGCGGCCAACAAAACGTTGATCTCCTTGATTAAAAAACATGTTGGTCGAAAACCTAAAAACTGGCATCAAACGTTAGGCCAAGTGCTTTGGGCTTACAGGAATTCACCTAAGGAATCTACCGGAGCAACGCCTTTTCGACTAGCATATGGTCAAGAAGCGGTACTACCGGTAGAAGTATATTTACAGTCATGCAGAATTCAAAGGCAAGAGGAAATTCCAAGTGAAGATTATTGGAGTATGATGCTTGGCGAGCTAGTCAATCTCGACGAAGAAAGACTATTGGTGTTGGATACCTTAACCAGGCAAAAGGATCGCATTGCTAAAGCTTATAACAAAAAGGTTAGAGCTAAATCTTTTATGCTTGGTGATTACGTATGGAAGGTCGTCTTACCAATTGATAAAAAAGATAAACGTTACGGAAAATGGTCCCCAAACTGGGAAGGCCCTTTTTCAGTCGAGAAAGTACTTTTAAACAACGCTTATTCGATTAAGGAATTAGGAGGTAATCGACAAATAACGATAAATGGCAAATACTTAAAAACATATAAGCCAACATTGCATGAGATAAACATCGAATAAAGAAGTAAAAGAGAATCAATTGCCAAATGCGAATGTTTTATTGAATAGAATAGAGCATTACAACTATGGCAAAGAAATTTTAAAAAGGAGGGTCGGCCCTACAACTATTGTATCTGGCCCTAAGAGGCTCCATGCGCCTCAAGACATCTTCTTGTTGGGATTCCAGTCGCGATTTCTCCTGTCGAATATCCAGCTCTTCACGGGCAGTAGAAGAAAGCTTGTCCACCAAGGGTTTCAGAGCTCCCACATTCCCCTCGAGGTTCGCCTGGCTAAGAGCAGCCTTCAACTCTTCATACTCCTCCATCTTCTCATCAATCTGGTGTTCGGCAAAGAACACTCGAGCAGTAAGCTCCCGATGTTCTTCATATAGAGGTACAGCTTCGTGCAGGAGGCCCAAGAACTCCTGAAGAGGAATTCTTACCGAGGCAATAATATTCCTCGAAAGAAGTTGGTTAATGAGCCCCGTAAGCTCTTCAGCCAAAGGGAGGAAAGAGTGCAACTCCCAGAATAAGTCTTGATCAAAAGCCAAGTTCCGGATCTGGTTAAGAACACGACGGCTAGCCATGGCTGAAGGGAGTTATGAAAGCAGGAAAAGAATTCTGGAAAAGAAACAAGGGAGAGTTTGGAGAAGTTACTGAAAAGGAGTAACCAAAAACGCTCCATTTATAGGGTAACAACCAAGGAATGCATTAATAAGTGGCAATCAGTTGCCAACTCTTCATCTTACGGTTATAGGCCATGCAGATTACCACCACCATCGTGAATAGCTTTGGCTTTTAATGAACAAAGACTTGCATTGAATCAAGAAAACGTGGTATAAGATTGCAATAAATTGGTTCATTCCCCAGAAACAAAGCGACGACTGTGTGAGGGGGTGCAAGGAAGTTTGAGCGATGCAACAATAGATGAATAGCCGTCAAAATAAATGCGTAGTGGAAACTGAAAAGACTTGGCAAATTAAACGTCAAATTATATGGCTTAGGTGCCAAAACCATTGTCGAAATATTACACGCAATTGGCATCGAAAGCCATGGTTAGAATTGTGCCATCATTACATATTAATAAAGAAAAAAGTCCTACAGCAGGGTCTTAAAAGAGTTCAAACAATCAGCAAAGGTGGCAATCTTGGCATCGAGACCCTTCTTCACAGCCTGATCAATCTCCAATTCCTTGATAACCTCTTTTGTCGAGATGATCAGAGCCTTGGAGTCTTTAGTAAGCACGTCCAATTGATCCTTCACAGTAGGGCCTTCCTCGACCAAATCAGCTCGCTTTTTCTCCAGTTTGGTAATCTCTCGATGCAGCTCTTCAAGTTTGATGTCGACTTCAGAGATTTCATCTGCGATCAAAACCTTCCTAGCAGTGAACTTCTTGAAGTCCTCTTTCATTGCTGCAACTTGAGCTTTACCAGCAGAGACTTTTGCTTCCTTAAAGCTGACAGCTTGACCAACGTCCTTGATTTGATGAAAGGTGGCCGAAGCATCCACTAAAAAAGATTGAAGGTTAGCCAAAGCAGCAGCCTGTTGAGAATCGAGTTTTTGGCCAAGAAGAAAGACAAGCAATTCCTTAGCAGCATGGCTTGCTTGAGGATCAGCTTGGATCTGGTCGAGAAACCCATTGGCGAAGACAATAGCCTTCAGCCGACCCATACTCTCCTCGATCTGCTGAGAATTGGCTACCCCACTTGATTGAGCAGTCTCAGCAGTAGCATCAGCTTGACGGGGTGGAGAGTCCCATTCCAAGGTGCCATCGAGGAAGCTATCTAAAGCTGCCAGCGGGTCCTCCTCAAATAAAGTGTCGAGCTTTTCACTAGACACATGAGATGAAGAGCCACCCTTGTTATGAGGCGAACGTTGCACAGTGGCAGTCGATTTTGGAGGAGGCATAGGGCTGTCATCCTTGCCTGGAAGGGGCTCTGTTTCGCGGATGGGAGAAGTTGTACCCTGAGTCTCCTGCAAGAAAAACCTCTTTTATGCCCTTTCGATAAAGTAAAACGCATATTAAAGGAGTCAACAAAACATGAAAAGTATAAAGATACCTGGCAAGCAGAGTCTTTGGAAGGGCTCGAGTTGGTGGAGCTTCTGGAACGGTGAGGAGACTTATTACGAGATTTGCTCCTGATCTTCCTCCTTCCCTCAGATGTGGAGGTCTTCTTAGCTGAGGATGCGGCCTTGGGAGGTTTCTCGACACCTTCAGTTTTGGATTTTGCAGGAATGGGAACTGGAGAATTCTCACGGGATGGAGGATTGGAGGTAGAGTGCTCATGAACATCAGTCTAAAGGAAACAAAACAAACAAGAGATGACTCAGATTAGGAAACCACGGGTTAAAAATATCACAAGGTACCCTCGAGAATGGAGAACATACCTGAATGGCGGCGCCGCCACCACCCTCTTTGTCAGCGACTTCTGTTTGAGCATCAGATGCCAACTTAGAAGCCCCACTAGGGGTGGAAACACCAACCCCCTTGGCCCTCTTCTGACTGGCCGAAGCAACAGGCTTAGGTTTCCGTTTCCGGCTCTGTCGAAAAATACGTCAGCCCATAATCCAAGGAAATCGAAAAGGAAAAGGTAAAAGCATGAGGAAAGTACCTTGAGCTTGTCAGCAAGACTGACATCATCATCCTCATCATCATCATCATCATCCTCAATCACGACCGGCTGGTCCTTGGAGGAATGAGCCACTGGGGAAATAACTTGAGGAGCTGGTCGAATAATGACTTCAGCTGTAAACAAAAGAAAAATTAAGAAGTAAAACAGGAAAACCAAGGCCAAGTCGAAGTATTACCTTGACCAATACGCATGTTCAGCGATATGTGGTTGAAGATTTCGACGGGCACATGATACGGAAAGTTCCATAGGTGGTACTTAGTCCAAGTCACTCGCTTTCGAGGAGGTAGAGCTTGATTGGCCAATACATTTATGTTTATATGGTCAACCCATTTAGGCAAGACCGGTGGAAAAGCCAATGCAAACTTACTCGTAGGCAAAGACGGGAACCTAAAGCCAGTTTTTCGAATAACAAAAGATAGACCTTCCTCACCAGGAGGAACCACTAACTTGGATTTCTTGGCTTTAAGTTCCCATTTTTGCCTTAATACTTGAGCTGCTTGCGCAACTGTATCTCGAAGGCGAAGAGTTGGGTAATATACCACACCAAAGAACTCTTGAAAAGATCGAATTTCTGCCAGGTGCATACCTTTGGTCTTCTTCGGATCCTGCTTCTGCAAAAGAAAAGCATCTGTCATGCATTGCAGACAATCGACGAGGGGCTTCGAAATTTGAGCCCAATACTCAGACCACCAGGCTTTGAAAGCATTAGTGGCATAATATGAAGGAGCGTAAGTGAAGGGGCTCAGGTTGAGGAGTTTCTTGTTATAAAATTGAACAGTCTTGTCGAAAACAGAAACCCTCTTAATAGTTCCGGGGTACAGGACTAGACTCTTGTCAAATAGAGTGTTGGGTAGAACTTGGCTAAGCCCAAACTGTCGAGAAACCAATTGAGGGTTGTAGCCACATAGAGTGTAGTCACTGCTAGCAAAGCCCACAGTTAAAACCCTAGGAGATAAGAGGGTCCTCCAAAGTGTGATGTGGTGCTCCTTGGGCAACGCAGAATCAGAGGCATTAGGATAAGAATTCCTCAGCCAGAAAGGGCCACGAATAGCCTTGCTGTAAGGAGAGAAACTGGAACGGTAGTGTTTCAGCTCGAGAAACATGGTAAAGTACTTCCTGAAGTCCGCTTCGAAACTCGACGCATCATAAGCAGGGGTCAGGGTCTCGAGCCTATGGGCATCAATCCTGGTGTTAGAAGCAGTTAGAGGATTATCTTGTACCGGCAGAAGAGATTCGAAGACTGCATTCAACCAAAGTTGAAACAGCCAAAGTGGTCCAGCCGCATTAAGAGAGACGGTCTTGGTGTTCCGGATATCCTCGACAGCTTCATTCAGCATTTGATACAGGTTGCCAAGGACGAGCCTAGCCATAGCAAGTTGTCGACCCTCGTGAAGCAGATTGGCTAAAGGCAAAAGCTTGGCGGGTATGCGCAAAGATTTGGTGCAAAAGACATAAGCAGACAGCCAATACAGCAAGAAAGCGACATGTTCAGCATCAGACACCTCACCACTCTCGACATAATGGTCCTTAATGAATCGACTAAACGAAATGTTGTCAGTAGGAATCGAGATGGGTTTAACAGGAGCAGGTGCAGAATGATAATCATCACCAATGGGCCACAATCCGGTGATAGCAGCAACATCCAAAAGGGTGGGGGTGATCATACCAAAGGGAACATGAAGGCAATTAGTGGACCTCTCCCAGAAATAAAGTGCACTCAACAGCATAGCAGGGTTATACGAGATTGGAGATCTCGACAACTGAATCAAGTCGAAAATCCCTACATCCTTCCAGTGTTGTTTCTTATCTCCCTCAACCCTATCTAACCATTTCAGGTAGGCCTTGTCGTTAGCAGAAGGGTTAGGAGGGGCCGAACGAAAGGCTCGTTTCGGGTCAGAAAGAAATGGCATACGGTAAGAGGGTTGAAATGCCAAAATGAGCTCCTCTCCCCTAACGCTAGGGTGAAATGATTCATGTTCTTCAGGGAGACTATTGGGCCTATCATGCTTCACTACTTTCAAAGGGCCCAAAATGGCGCGTAAAGTACCATTAACAGAGAAAGGAATGAGTACCTGGGATTTCCAGATAGCTCTCTTCTCTGCTTCGTTGGGAGGTTCTGGGATTGGCACGCGTTTGGACTCATCCAGCTTAAGCTCGGTGGCCAACGGAATGGTTTGCTCAGGATTGGAAGCCATTGAAAGACGCAGCAAGTATTTCAGAGAAGACGGAAGAAGATGAAGTGATGAAGTCTGGAAGAAGAAGTTGCAGGTTGGATGAAAGAGTAAAGCTTGAACAAGGAATACCAAGAGGGTATTTATAAACGGAAGGGGAAACGGAACCCAAGCCGCATTGAGCAGCAATTTATAAAAACTTTGGGTTCCAAGCGATTATTTTATTAATTAATTCATGTCACCTCTCAGCTTTTTGGCATAGGTGAAATCATGGCCCTAAAAAGGCTATAACTGTCAGCTAGTGGAGAAGTCACCAGACGTTATGACTGTCGATTGGACTTGAAGATCGAATGGTCGAGAGCACAAAGCATTTGAATCGTTGGAATTGAACGGCTGCGATAAGAAAAAATGCTTGGTGTCTTTGAGCTAAAGCAGTCGACAACCAACATTTTTGGGGGGCAACTGTTAAGCCAAAATTACAAGCATTACAATTATCGACACCATGGTACAAAAAGTGGTTTCTCGACAGAAGGGGTTGGGCGAAGCCGGCAACTCAGCACACGATGTCCCTCAAGGACAAGTTAATAAAAGCCATAACTCGACACACTCAGAAGATGAAGAAATCTCGATCACCTTAATGGAAGAGGCAGTTACCGAATAACAAGCGATTACAGGCACGTGCGTACACCCACGATGCCACGAATAGCAACGGTTGCCCACGACTCAGAACCATCCACGTGGCAATAGAGTCACGTGCGCGAAGACCATCGGCTAAACGTGGGGTATGGCGCCAAAATTCAAAACCCACGAAGCCATCGTGCATCCAAGGAAAACCGCCAAGAACATGGGCAGAAAGAACAATATAAATAGAGGAAGCAGCAGCAGAAGAAGAGGTTCCCAACTAAAAAACTCTGAAAATTCACTAAAAGCTCTAAACGTCCGCATCAATGAGACTTCGAGAGCAGAACGTGATGATGGAGGAGTATGTTGCAGAACCAACGCTTTAATTTCCTTGCATTGCAGTTTGTTAATTCCCAGTTCTTATGTGTAGCTTGTTTTGTCGAAATTTGCTTTCATGTTATCTTGGTTTGCTTAACTATTTTGTAATCGACTCATATTCAATAAAATCCAGTTTCGTTTGAAGTTGTTTATTGTTGTCGAAAACACATCCGTCCACACACTACACTTTGGCAAAACGTTTTCTCAAAAGGACCCTGAAATCTAAACTTCCTTTAGTCGAACTAAGAGGATATTTGTTTACCAAAAATCCGTGTAAACAGGATGACAATTCCGGAAATGGAAGCCTAAGCTGAGTTGGATCTGAACCTCCGCAAGATGCATCGCAACAACATATAGTGTTATTAATTTTGTTTTATTAAATTTAGGGACCCTGATGTTCTTGGGGAATTAGGCACATAACAAATTTTTACATACTAATGTTGTGGAAATTATTTTCAATCATTTTTTGAGGTGAAATAAAAGTAGGGTCTACACACTACAAATCAATTTGGGGATTTAGGGTAAAGTTTAATTTTTTTTTTGCGATTATCACCTTGGCGCCGGGTTGAGGTGAAATAAAAGAAAATAGAAACCAGGGCCTACATACTACAAATATTTGAATATTTATTATCTCAGTCCAAAAAATTCTTGATGGTGCACATCGATTTCTTCAGTCTTGCAATCACAGCTGCTCCCCAAGCATAACTATTTATTTCATTGAATTCGAGCAGCTGTAGGTACTGTAGAGAAATAGTTGTAGAGCCGTTGGGAAACAAGAGTGTTCCCAACAAGAATGCCTTAATATAAGACTTTAGGCCCTCTAGGTTATGTTCACCCATGTTTGCAGGGACATTCTGAAAACTCCCCTGCAACTTGTTTACTTCGATTTTGCCATTCTTGGTGTTAGACTCAATGTCATCTTCAAGCAGTGACTGTGCTAGAGCAACATCCTTTATTAGATACAATCTGTTTCTCATATTTTGGCAGAGCTGCGTGAAAGGCTGAAAGGAAAAGTAGTGTTTAAGGATGGCAGCAGCAGGGGGAGCGGGGGGAGCAGTGGAGGGAAGGCGTATTTCGAATTTTTTGTTTTGCAATATACTATCCCCCATGTATCTTTTGGTTGTATATCTCTCTAACATTTGTGTGATGGGACAAAATACATTCAATTTATAAGTTAGACTCTTGTTATAACTGTAACTGTGTGCACCGCAGTGTGTTTTAGTATTAAAAATCAAATTACTTAACGAGGGTATAAATTTATACCAAATAATAAAGAGTAAAAGAAAAATTTTATGCACCGACGGTGTAAAAAGTTTTACACCATCATTCAATCACAAACTTCCATTTTCTATTTTAGATATTATTAAATTTAAAATTAATTATGAGCTAACAAAATGGAGAGATGTGATTGAATGATGGTGTAAAACTTATTTACATTATCGGTGTATATAAATTAATCTCTAATAACAAACACAAAGATTAATAACCTTGCGGTGTTAAGGGGAGAAAAAAATTAGAAAATTATTTAAAAGTATAAGATTTTGTGTTTTCCAAGCCCAATAAAATGAATTAAACTATCCTTATTCCAATTTATCTTCAACCTTTTTGCCGTTACTCAATAGTAATTTTAAATTCAACTTATTTTTTTAGAATTATAAATATTATTATGTTAATGTAGGTTTTTTGTGAATATTTAATATGGATAGTTGAATAGCTTTTGACAATACAATTTGTGTTTTAGATTTTGATCCTATTATTTAATACAAAGATAATTTTTTATTCATGAATTATTATTTTTAAGGTAATAACCAATTCATGAATTATTTTAATACAAAGGTATTTAAGTTTTTAACTTAATTTATTTACTGCTACACCTTTTTTCAAAAGCTGAGACACAAAAATGAAAAACTGATTTTTCTAAAAAAAACTAAAAAAAAAACTCCAAAGTAGTTTTTTCTAGTAATATGCTTTCATCTTTTAAAAAAAATATGAATTTTTAAAAAGCTGAAACAATCATAAAAATGAAAAAAAAATGACTTTTATGTGTTACAAATTTATAAAATTAAATTTTAACAAGATAGATTCATATTTGTATTATTAATGCTTCATTTATTATTGACAGAGAAATTTAAAAATTTGCTTTTGCTCGTTGTTATTCGGTACAAATTTATACCCCTGTTAAGTCATTGAAATTTTTTAAACTATAACACCGTGCGGTGTTAATATAACAATATGGTGTTAAAGAAACACCCTGGAGTGTTAATGAAGAAAAAGAATAATTTTTTTATTGATAGTGTAAGATTCTGTGGTTCCCAAGCTCAGTAAAATGAATTAAACTTTCCTTACGTGTTTTATTTTTATCTTAAGCGACTTTGAATTGAGAACTGACTAAGGTTACTAATAAGCACTTCCACAAATCACTTCCACATAAAAGTTACTAATGAAAGCGATTAAATGATTGTATTAGTAAAAATGCATTGCTAGTCCAAACTGGAATCTCTAGATCTTGGACAGAAATTTAAATAAGTACTTCCACAAAAAAGTTACTAATAAAAGTAATTCTATTTTCAATAATTTTGATATTTACTGATGAGAACTCAAATGCGTATGTGACAATATATTTTCATAAACTTTTATTAGTAACTTTTCTGAAAGACACTCAAATGCTTATATGTAAGTGATAAGCTATTTTCATAAACTTTCACCGTCACAAAATCCTTATAGTATGATAAAAATTTAAATAATTATTTCAAACAATACTTAAATATAAATCATGATTCTACAATGTGAAATTTACATGATACTTTAATATAAAATTAATATAGAAATTAAGTATATTTATAGTTGTCTTTTTCTCTTTATTGTATTAAATAAACTAGTGGAATTACCCGTGCCTGCACGGGTGACTTTAGTTATATTTTGATTTTTAGTTGTGTTTGTATTTTTTTTTTGCATTTAATTTTAAAGTGAATTATAATTTTGCATTTGTAAATAAACATAAATTAATTTATTTTATTAGTTGTTTTTTGTTTATTAAAATTTTAATTCTTAATGTTTTGTAACACTATTTTTTTTAATCTTTTGAGTAAATACATCTTAACAATTGTTTTAAATATATGTGTTTTGAATAAAAAAAAAATTAAGTAGTACAATGTGTTTTGATCTACCGTGATCTTTTTTCTTATTTTATTATGATATTTTTTTTTAAATTGTTAAATTTATTTGTAGTCCACGTTTGTTCTTGAAATATTTTTTTATTTCCGTTGTCTCGTCAAGTCTTATTTCCCACCACACACATTCCACGAAAATTCACTCACCCATCTTCCATTTTATTCTTACACTAAATCATTTTTCTCTCATCCCGTAAGAACCTCTTTCTCTCTCTCTCTTCCCACCATGGACCATGGCGTCGAAGCCGTCTTGGCCATCATCTGCAGTTTCACTTAGTCATTTCACTTATAAATTATTCAACACTCGCATTTCATTTATAAATTATTGTACACTCACATTTTCGGTCAATGTGTGACTTTTTAAAAGGGTTTTACTCACACTTAAATTCTAACACCTGGTGAATGAAGAATGAAGGGCCAGAGCGTGGCAAATCAATGGAGTGTACTTGAAGTTTAACCTCAACACCCAATAAGATTGGACTCCTAACCCATTTTTCTCTGGATCGGCCCAATAAAAAAAGAATACTGGCAGGGTTTTCCCTTCAGTCAGTTAGGGTTCAGTTCAAGCTAATAAATATTTTGACCAAAAGAAAAAGCTCAGAAATCAGAAATGGCTTCCATGTTCTGCAACTCAGCGTTGAGAGTAGTTTCTAGGTCCCTCACAAATCGTTTCAGAACCTTCGTTCAGAAATCGTTGATTCCCTCTTTGTTCTCTTCACCTTCCTCTGCGGGCATTACTCATGCATCAAGGTACAACACAATGAACATACTTCAACTTCAAACTCTGGCTTTTTTTTTTTGCATTTTAGCGTTAATTTGTGTCGTTTATGTGTTTTTGATTGAAGGATTTTGTCGGAAATTGGGAGTGTTGAGTCTACGATGCCACTCCATAGCGCAATTGCTAATGCCAGACTCACATCCAACATGGCATGCTATTCCACCAGCTGGAGCATGCTCTCTCAAGGTACCTTTTCTTATATTATAGCTATGGTCTTTTGGATCCTATATTAATTTTTATTGGCTTGTCACTTTCTTGGATCCTGATATTAATTTTTCACATATATGTTTCTGCAGAAGGAAAAAAAAAAGACGGAAAATTGAACTCTGTTTTGGTCAACTTGTTAGAGAAACCAAAACATGATATTGAAGATTCAATTGCGTTTGTGAGGGAGATCATTGAGGAAAAGAAGAAAGAGTTCATTGAACTTAGTATGATTGATGGATTGTGTGATTTACCTAAGCCTAGCAAGCAGCTCCGCCTAACATGCTTGAATGTTTTTCAACTCTTCAAATGAATTCCATCTTTATGTGAGTAAGCCTTTTCTCTGTGATTTTACACTACATTTGCATTTTTTCTTTTGGCTGATTATGTCTTTTATGTATTATCCATCTATTTGCTTTGGGATTCAAAAGTTTTCTTCTTTAACTAAGTGTGTCACATAATATGGACCAGTTTTAAAAAAGTGTTACTTTAGGCCGTCTAAAGTGACCAGATATAGCAGGTTGAGCCAGTAATTTCTTGTAAAGTAGAAGATATAATATTGGACTGGGCGAGCCCCTAGAGGGGCAACGCCCAGCATGTATCCCGCCCTGAGGCGGGGCCCTGGCCTTCAGATGGGCCTTGACCTCGGAGGCCCAATTGGCCCAATAGGTAGTACCCAAGCTCTATAAATAGGAGGTAGTTATCAAGTGTAGAGGACTTTTGGGGGCTCATTTGATGAAATAACACTCGAAATTCAGCGCACTCTCTCATTCTGATTCTCTCTTAGCACAATCCTTCTACCTCTAGGTACTATACCTCTCTTTAATGTTCATTCCCAGAACATTTGGCGCCGTCTGTGGGGACTGTAAACTTTCTACTCCCATTCACGTGGATTGATTCTGTGACTAGTGATTGGTTTTCCGATCGAGTTTGCATCGTTTCTGGTTTGGATGGAGACTCGACGCAGGAGGCAACATCATTCACCAATGCGACAGCGGATTTCGCCGCCTCGGCGGCCTCATCGTGTGGTCCTGGATTCTCCGGTACGAACGACAGGAGTACAATCGCCTTCTCCTCCTCCATCACCTCCTGTACCACTACCTCCTCCATCGCCTTCACAGGTGGGATCTCTGGAGCGCTCACCAGAGAATTCACCTGCTCCGGAACAACAACCGGCGGTGACACAGGAGCAATGGCGCCATTTGATGCGCAGCATTGGCAACATCCAGCAGCGGAATGAGCGTCTACAGGCTCAGTTAGATTTCTACCGTCGCGAGCAGCGAGATGATGGAAGCAGAGAAGCAGATTCCGTGGCTGAGTTCCGTCCGTTCTCGGAAGATGTCGAGAGTGTGGCGATTCCGGATAACATGAAAACGTTAGTTCTGGATTCTTACAGCGGAGATTCCGATCCGAAGGATCATCTTCTGTATTTTAATACGAAGATGGTGATAATTGCGGCGTCAGATGCGGTGAAGTGCAGGATGTTTCCATCGACGTTCAAATCGACGGCGATGGCGTGGTTCACAACTTTGCCGCGCGGATCGATTTCAAATTTCAGAGACTTCTCTTCCAAGTTTCTAGTGCAATTCTCGGCGAATAAAAATCAGCCGGTGACGATCAACGACCTATATAATATTCGCCAGCAAGAAGGAGAATCACTGAAAGAGTACATGGCAAGGTACAGCGCAGCGTCGGTCAAGGTTGAGGACGAGGAGCCTCGAGCTTGTGCTTTAGCATTTAAAAACGGTTTGCTACCGGGAGGGTTGAACAGCAAATTGACACGTAAGCCGGCGCGTTCGATGGAGGAGATGCGTGCTCGCGCCAGCACTTATATTCTTGATGAGGAAGACGACGCTTTCAAAAGAAAGCGCGCGAAGTTGGAAAAGGGCGACACGTCGCCCAAGCAGCGATAAAAGGCGGAGTTTCAGATCGGTGGCAAGGCGGAGGGGAAAGAACAAGGTGCGTTCACGAGAGAATGACAGATCGAGATTCAGCGTGAAGGCGCATCCAGCGATGGCAGATCGGAGCAACACGGTTCAGACCGACAATGAAGAACGTCAACAGAGGTGAAGCTTCAGATCGAGGAAGCATGTAGGCAAGGGAGAGCAGATCGGTAATGACGAAGAAAAGAACAAAGGCGAGGAATCTGTCCAGAGCACAATACATGAGGAGCAGAGCCAATCCCGAGACGTTGGAATTCTGGCGGGCACGTTTTTGCTTTGGCGGGCACGTGTTGAAGTTAGGCGGTGAGCAAATTCTGGTGAGCACGTGTTGGCTTTGGCGAGCACGTTTTGAAGGTAGGCGGCGAGCTAGTGTTGTTGGCGATGGAGTTCGACGGCGAGAAAATGTCGTTGGCGTTGGAATCTAGCAAGCACGTTTTACTCCGGCGGCGGAATTCTGGTGGGCACGTTTTGTTTTGGCCATGGAAGTTTGGCGAGTAAAGCGTTGCTATGGTTAAGATCGCTGGCCAACAAATTTTCCAATTCCTTCAAACTTTTCCTCCATCTTTCATTTGATTCCCTTCTCAGTTGTTGTATTTCCTAATTTTCTTATTTTGAAGTTGATATTAGAAGTTATATTGTCTTCACTGGTTTTGATTCAGACAGAGGGGAGCAAATCGGATCAAAGAGAAGGAGTGGGTGAATTGAGGCACACCATTAAAGTTTTGTGAAACTTGGAAGACTCTTCCATAAGCGGTTTGTTATTGGGTGGGACAAGCTCCTGATGGCGCGATTTAGTTACAAAGTGAAACAAGTTTCACGATGAACTAAATTAGCCCCGGAAAAGCCCACGTAACAACCGGATTCATTGGCGATGTGTGGGGTACAAATTGCCCATTCTACTGAGCACCGCTTTGGTAATCCAACTGGCCATTGGAACCCAAAGCACTTTGAGTCCCGAAATGGGACGATCACACCAAGGGTGGCGACCTACCGCTAGGGTGGTGACCTCATGCCAAAGGGTGGCGACCAAACGCTATGGGTGGCGACCTGTAAGACTCAGTTTTTAGACACACAAAAGTCGCCAAAAGGGTGGCGACCTCACGCTAAGGGTGGCGACCTACCGCAAGAGGGTCGCGACCTACCGCAAGAGGATGGCGACCTACCGCTAAAGGGTCGCGACCTACCGCCAAAAATGAGGGTAGCGACCTACCGCAAAATGGTGGCGACCTACCGCAAGAGGGTCGCGACCTACCGCAAGAGGGTTGCGACCTACCGCCAAAAATGAGGGTAGCGACCTACCGCAAAATGGTGGCGGCCTTACGCTGAGAGTGGCGAGCAAGTCAAACTAATTTCTTATAAGGCTAAAGCAAGATGGTGATGGCGATGCGGCAAGTGAGGACA
Organism: Lotus japonicus; assembly: GCF_012489685.1. Taxonomy (NCBI): domain Eukaryota; kingdom Viridiplantae; phylum Streptophyta; class Magnoliopsida; order Fabales; family Fabaceae; genus Lotus; species Lotus japonicus. Next base: position 20,668,225 of record NC_080043.1, read on the forward strand.
CTCCTACTCCTCATGACTTGGACACAGAGTCTGGTGGACTTGTAGACTATGGCGAGTGAAGGAGCATGCGTGCTGGGCGGATCTTCTCCTAGGGACGATGCGGCGTCGACTTCAGCTTGAAGACACATTGTGCTCTCATGCTTCGAGCTCGGTGTCTTGTGGACTGGTTGAGTCCCTTCGCCATATTAGGGGGCTCGCCCAGGAAGCAACTTGATCCATGAAGATGCTACGAGGGGCGGATGCGGGGGAGATTGGCGGGAGACCATGTCATCAGGCGAGGCAGCTTCTATTCAGCGAGTCACGTCATATAAGGCGGGCCACCACGACTCCTTAATCTTGTAGGCGTTTGTACACCATCTTTCTAGGTCCCGCGTCAATCGGAGATTCATGTATTTGCGTATTTCCTTGCGCTATTGGCGGTTTGTGTTTCATTTGCGCCATGTCGGCGACCTACACGCTTTATACATCCTTTGTTGATCCCGCCAAGTAGCGTGGCTAGGTGATCTTCTGGGCGGGGAAGCTATTGCAACTAGAAACTTGGGAATAGTTCCTGCGCGTTGGTCGAAACCGCCAGCCGAGGAACGCCGTACCAAGTGGAAAGTGGCAACGGGCGACTTGCTAGGGGAATCACAAGGGGACAGAGATTGGCGGTCACAGTTTGGAGACACACTTCGCTCTCCTGCTTCGAGCTTGTGGACTTGCGGACCAAGGGCGCTCGCCCTTCATCTTTTGGCTGTCAAACCCAATTGTTATTGTTTGTGGGAAAGTGCGAAAAGCCTCGCCATTATAAAGATCAAACACCATCGCCTGGCAGGTGACACCAACAACAAAGTTCAGTCGCTCGCCGGGGTTACCGCCAGTCGGTGATTGAATGATCAGCACATGACCCATGCCTGCCACCTTTTCCGCCGGCGAACGATCATACACCTGCTCCAACTTATCGCCAATACGAAGTAATCGTTCTCGCCGCTTGTGGACTAGTGGACTTGCCAGCTCGGGTTGCTCGTCAAGTCAGTGGACTGGGTAACTGAAAATGCAAGTTTCCTTTTGCTCACGCCATGTTGGCGATATAGTTTACTTCTCTTTTCTCAAGCCATGTTGGCAGTGCAGATTCTGGTGTACTGTAAGACATATGTAAAAGCATTTAAAAGACACCCTTAGCTCTCGTACCTCGAGCTCGGTGTCTTGTGGACTAGTGGACTGGGCGAGCCCCTAGAGGGGCAACGCCCAGCATGTATCCCGCCCTGAGGCGGGGCCCTGGCCTTCAGATGGGCCTTGACCTCGGAGGCCCAATTGGCCCAATAGGTAGTACCCAAGCTCTATAAATAGGAGGTAGTTATCAAGTGTAGAGGACTTTTGGGGGCTCATTTGATGAAATAACACTCGAAATTCAGCGCACTCTCTCATTCTGATTCTCTCTTAGCACAATCCTTCTACCTCTAGGTACTATACCTCTCTTTAATGTTCATTCCCAGAACAAATATTAAGGTGTAACCAAAATTTTTAGATAGATTGACAACTAAATCACGTTCCTTCTCTAATCTATGGTTCAACAACCCTTGTTCATTCCTAAAAGCCCCAAAAGCTTATCAATTCATATTCCAACCACTGTTCTTGATGCATGACATAAACTATTGATACATGTAGGATAACTTTGATGATCTACTGGTCTTCTCTCACACAGGAGAAAAGAACGAAGGAGTTCTCTGTGAGTTAAATGGTTATTTCTTCGTTTGCTAATTTTAGCAATCGGTACTAATCCTTACTTTGAAAAAGGTTTCATATTTACTTCAATATTTTTATATCTACCTGCTTCTTTAGTAATATTAGTACAAAGGCTGAGAAAGGAAATGAATGTTGATCTGCAAGCTTAGTATATTCACATGCCTAAACCCTTAGTTAACATGATTTTAATTCTTCGATTATGATTTAGTTTTTGAACATTTTGGTGCAGAATGGTTTGTGCTGATCTTGCATTAGCCTTCTAGATTTTTCTTTGCAATTTCCTATCTCAATTCGACTTCTGTTTCATGAGCAAATTTCTTTTTAACTCCAATGATCGGGGTACTTGTAGAATATAGAAACAAAGATCCAAATCATGTTGATAGGCGAAAGCTCTGAAAGAGTTATATCTACCTGGTTTGAGAGATTTTGTCAAGGGCCTTTATCCTTTAGGCCATGTTTGGAGTCCAACAGGAAGCACAATTTCTCCATCAAAATGGTATTATCAAATACCAATAGTTACGTTATAATGGTTCTCTATATAGGCTTTGTTGGTATTGGTTGCTATAGCTAGAATGTGTCATGGTTCTCTACTATCTCTAGGTTAAAACTAAAGATTACAAAATTTATACTTACAAACAATAAAACATTTTCATACATGTAACTCATTATGTTTGGATGGTTGATGTGATGTTGTCTTTTTCTTTTATTTCTCAATATCAACTGTCTCTTCCATTGAGCTTGTCTGGCATCCATGCTAATTGGTGCTCAAGTTGGAGAAATTATCAAGCAGGTAAGAAGGTGCTTAAGTTAATTTGTAAAATCATTGCATTGATTACAGATTATTGACTGATTGGAATACTGTTAAAAATAACCACAATTAAATTGGTAGTTCAAAACAAAATAGATTGATATATGTTAGATTCATTGGAAATATGAACAAAATAGATTGATATATGTTAGATTCGTTGGGACTTGGAGTGATATATGTTAGAAAAAGATTGATATATATATATTTGAGTGATATTCGTTTGGGCCCGTGCATACAACATTAAATCAGATGGATATGATAATTGATTGGGAGAATAGAAATATATATTATTACAGTATCATAATAGATTATATTTGCTAATTGTGTACAAATTTAACCAACATTAATATATGCTCTTAATCAATATATTACAACATTTACAACATCAAAGGCCACTTTCAAAAAAAATCAAAGAGACTCATACAAAGTAAGAAATCTGAATTTATTTTAATAGCTCAAAGCTATTTAATCATCCCTTTCACAAATATAGACACTCGTCTAAGTTTTTCTTATATTCACCATTTCTTGTATTTGATTGAAAGTGGTGGAATGCTCTACTCATGCTTAAAAACACTTTCAGGATCTACTCTGGTATTTATCTTCACCAAACTGTTGAAGTTAACCTTAAAATATGTATGAATCGAAGCACTTCTTGTAATTGATTCAAAATGGGTAAATAGCCAAGTTCGTCCCTGAAAGTGTCCACCGCCTTCAACTTAGTCCCTAAACTTCAAAAATGACGCCCGTGGTCCCTGGAAGTGGCAAATCTCCCTCATTGGTGGTCCTTCGTTAAAAAAAACTCACGTCCGTTAACGGACGTGTGACATGGATTTTTTTTTTTTTTTTTTTAAATCATAGCTGATATGGAAATAAAAAAGTTTCCCCCCAAAACTAAAAAACGTAGGGTACGTGTCAGATCAGGATAGGCAGATATTATGGTCAAATTGGTCCTTACCACCTTCCTCCTCATATTAGCAACCTCTACACTTCTTACATTTCCAGTTGAACTAACAGAGAGAAGGAGTGACGGAGAGCGCGAGGTACGACGGTGAGCGTGAGGATAGCGGTGGTTGTTCGTCGGAGGCGTACGAGCACTCGACTTTGGCGAAGAAGAACGATCGTCTACGGTGATCATCACGAGAGGAGCAACGGTGCTCTTCATTAACGTACAAAGGTAACATTTTTTCGTTTCAATCTTGCAATATGCAGTTGAAATCTGTATAATATGCTTATGTAAACCCTAAATTTCAGATCCATAAACTTAGTTTTCAACTCTAACCGGAAGTTGTACCTGAACTTGTTATTCTGAAATGGGTTTTGTGTCTGTGTTAAAGTTTCAATTTTTATGGGGTTTTCTTAACATTGGGATTTATGCATGTAGGGATTTTACTCTATTCTATATATTAGTTTCTTTGTGAGTAACCTACCATGGGTTTGAAACCCTATTTTGTGTTGCAGTTCTTGACTGTTGGATATCTTCATTTTTTTACAGATGGATGATAACAATGTCACTCTGATATTGTATCATGGTGGATTGCTAGAGTTTAGTGGTGAGAATGGCAGTGTGTCCTATGAAGGGGGTCAAATGTGTGTTTGGGAGGATTTGGATTTTGACAGAATAAACGTTAACATTGTGACGTTAATGGGCAAAGAACATGGCTATGCCGTGTTTCAGAACATATGGTGGCGTGACCCAACAGTTTCAGAGGACATTGTGTTGAATGAACTTTCCACTGATCGTGATATCATGGATATTTGTAAAGCAGCCAAGTTGAACAATGGGGAGATTGAGATTTATTTTGAGCACCCTCACCATAAGCCCTTATCTATGATTCCTCCACCCCTACCCCCACCCCCACCTGCTGATGAAGATGGTGCAGTTGTGGTGATTGTTCCTGATGAAGATGGGCTGGGTTGTGGTGTGGGAAATGTGTCTGAAGAGGGAAGTGGGATTGGTGCTGAAAATGGGAATGAGAGGGTGACTGGTGAGGGAAGTGAGATTGGTGCTGATAATGAGAATGAGAGGGTGACTGGTGAGGGAAGTGGGATTGGTAGTGTTCATGGGAATGAAAGGATGACTGGTGAGGGAAGTGGGATTGGTGGTGTTAATGGGAATGAGAGGGTGACTGGTGAGGGAAATGAGATTGGTGGTGTTCATGGGAATGAGAGGGTGGCTGTTGAGGATGTGAATGAGATAGGGAATGAAGAGGAGAATAGAAGAAGAAATGCCAAGGGGAAACAAAAGGCTTCTGAACAGTATGACTACAATGGCATGGGGAGGAGAATCAATGATCCTATCTCAGATGACAATAGTGAGACTGAGTCAGATGATGATGCATTTATCATGGCTCATGCAAAGGGAAAGGCTGCAGTAACTGGTACTGAGTCAGATAATGACAGTGACTACATACCAGATGAAATTGAAGAGGAAAATTGGTCTTTGGATGATGACAACAACTCTTATTGTAGTGAGGACCTCCATAGTCCTGTGAGTACAGATGATGAGGGCAATTCTAGGATTAAGCAAACTTTCCCACAATTTGATGAAACTGCAGGGTATGGCAATATCCATCTAGAACTTGGCATGGAGTTTGCAGATTTGCAATCATTCAAGGAAGCTGTTATAGATTACACTGTTGAGGTGGGGAGACAAATCAGGTGGTTGAAGAATGATAAGGACAGGTGTAGGGCTGAGTGCATGGGAGAGACCTGTAAGTGGAAGATCTACTGTGCATGGTCCAGGGCAAGACAAAGCTTTCAGATAAAGACCTATGTAGAAGAACATACCTGCAGCAGGTCTTTCAGAAATAAGCAAGCATCAACTAGATGGGTTGCAAAGAAACTTGAGAAGAAACTCAGGGCACAACCAAATATGACTCATGCTGAGGCTTTTGATTACACGAAGACTGAGTTTGGAGTGCACTTAAATGAGACTAAGATTTGGAGGTCAATGAAGAAAGCAAGGAAGATAGTGGAAGACAGTGAAGCAGAGCAATATGCCAAACTTTGGGATTATGCACATGAGCTTCTTTTAAGCAACCCTGGATCTACTGTGAAGATGGATACCATTCCCATTAGTGAAACAGAAAGACAATTTCAGAGGATTTACATATGTCTGGATGGATGTAAGAGGGGATTCAAAGCTGGATGTAGACCCCTCATTGGCCTTGATGGATGTTTCCTCAAAGGTTACTATGGAGGGCAGCTTCTTTCTGCAGTTGGCCAGGATGCAAACAATCACCTCTATGTGATTGCATATGCTGTAGTTAATGTGGAGAATAAGGACAATTGGAAGTGGTTTCTGGAACTACTTCATGCTGATTTGGGTGACTACCAGCAGTATGGATGGTGCTTTATTTCAGACATGCAGAAGGTAACTTTTTCTGTTAAGTATTTGTTATATTTTTTGAGGACTTGTTTGAAAGATTGTTTATTCATTTGAGGACTAATGTGAAATGTTTTATGTTTTCGATCAGGGTCTTATTCCTGCAATGCAGGAAGTTATGCCAGGTGTGCACCATCGATTTTGTGCAATGCACCTTTGGAGGAACTTCACAAAGCAATGGAAAGACAAAGAGATGAAGAATGTGGTGTGGGAGTGTGCTAGAGCAAGAACAATCCCTGAGTTCAATGCTAAGATGGACAAGTTGAAAGATAAAAATGTCCAAGCTTGGAACTATCTGAACAAGTGGCCTAAAGAAGCATGGACTAAGGCTTACTTCAGAGACCATCTCAAGGTTGACAATATTTGCAACAATGCATGTGAGGCCTTTAATGCAAAAATCCTCAAGTATAGGGGGAAGCCAATTCTGACTTTGCTGGAAGAAGTTAGGTGTTACATTATGAGGACAGTGGCAAATAACAAGATGAAGCTGAGGGGGCACCAAGGCATGCTTCCACCACTGCAGCAGAGTAGACTTGAGCACCAGAAAAAAGAGAGTAATGGATGGACACCAGTATGGTGTGGAGATGGTGATGGTTATGAGTATCAACTGCAAAGCTGGGAAGGAACAGTTGGTGTGCATCTCTCAAATGGGACCTGCCACTGTAGGTTTTGGCAATTAACTGGGATGCCATGTAAGCATGTGGTTGCTGCATGTGCACACAAGAATGAGCCTCCAGAAAATTATTGCCATGCTTGGCTGACTATGGGGGCATACAGAAGCACTTATGAGTTCTATGTGCACCCCACTAGAAGCCAACAATACTGGGAGCCAACTGATTATGTTAAGCCACTTCCACCTAAGGTGCCAAAGAGGAAAGCTGGAAGATCAAAGAGGAAGAGGAGAAGAGATGCAACTGAGCAGCAAGTGGCTGGAGGATCAAGGACAAGGCTGAGAAGAATTTATCCAGACATTACATGCACAAGGTGTGGTCTGACAGGTCACAACTCAAGGGGCTGCCACCGCCAAGGTGTGTCACGTATGCCCAGGAATTGGGTTCCACCACCACCTGAGGAGACAGAGAATGGTGAACAAACTGAGAATGGTGGGCAAACTGAAAATGTTGATGCACAGCCAGGGCTGCAAACTGAAATTGATTTGTCTCAAAGTGCACCTAATGAGATTGATGTCTCCCAGCCAAGACATCCAGCACCTGAGGTAAATTATTCTCAAAATTTTACTTCTTCCTTGTACTATAATGAAATTATTAATTCTATTTAATTTCTTGTTGTAGGGAACTTCAAATGCTCCAGCTGATCCAATGCCCACTCCAGCAGCTAGAGGTGGCAGAGCAAGAAGGAGTTCAAGTAGGGGCACAAGAGGTGGTACAGGAAGAAGAGGTGGTACAGGAAGAAGAGGTGGAAGAGGTGGGAGAGGTGCAAATCCTGAAGTCATAAGCCAGCCAACTCCTGAAGCTCCACCTCTACAAAGCCAACCCACTCCAATACCCCATAGGCCTGCATCAGCTCATGCCCCAGCCCGTGGACCTGCCCCTATTGGATATGTTATCTGGCCCAATGCTCCCACTGGAATTGTGCATAGGCCTTCAACAACTGCCATAAGAGCTCCCACAGGAGGGTATAGACCACCCCCTATTAGAGCTCCAATGTTTAGGCCTCCACGCCAATCAAACCCAACTCCTCCCCAAGTCCAGCCAAATTTCCAAGGTAGGAGGAGTTCACCTCCACCAGGTCCAGTTCCAGTTAATCAACAGCTCAATGGAGGCCCTATGACATTCATGCAAACTCCTTCAGTTCCATGGAGGCCTTAATGAAGATGCTTAGGTTTCATTAATATATTACTTTTTGATATCCCCATCCTTATATGATGGTGGAAAGTTGTACTTTTTTTAATCATGTCTCAAACGTGTGGTTTAACTTTGATAATGCTCTTTGGTATCCCCATCCTTAGTATGATGGTGGAAAGTTGTTATTTCCTGGGATCCTGTCTGAAACTTGTTAGCTACTTATTATGGTTATGTGGCCAGTTAAGTTATCTTGCATGAAAGGCCTAGTAGCCCTTTTGTTTATGTTATAAACAAGTTGTCTTGTTATGTTATAAACAAGTTGTTTATGTATGTTGAGCAGGTTGTTTATGTATATTGCAAAATTTCTGTTATAAGTAGGTTGTTTATGTATGTTGAGCAGGTTCTTTATGTATGTTGCAAAATTTCTGTTATAAGCAGGTTGTTTATGTATGTTGAGAAATTAAAATTCATTGGTATACTGTGATAGAAATTTAAATTCATTGATAGAGTTCAATAGACTAATACAGAAAAACAATACATGATTACAAACTGCTTCCCTCCCCCCTCTCCCCTAGGTTCACTCATTCTACACAAACAGTTTCAAAAACACAAAAAAAAACACAGCAAATCCCATGAATATCACACATGATTTCATGAAGTGAATTTGTTGCATATGAGTGTCATTGTTCTTCAGCATAATTCCCTTCATGATCCTAATCTCTTCAACCAAAAACTCATTCTTCTTCTGCATAATCTCCTTCATCATCACTACCTCCTGCAAGAAGGTCTGATTCTGCAACAAAATTTCCTTCAACAGCCTCACTTCTTCATCATTGTTGTTAGGGTTCTGCCCATTTGAAACCACTTCACCTTCTTCTTCAACCCAACGAAAAAAATTACAATTGGACACATGACCCTGCAAACAAACACAACAAAGTTACAAAATGAGGCTTCCAGGTCCATATTCAAGAACAAACTTTGGAAACAAGAGTTACTAACCTTAGGTAAATAGCAACTATAGAAAGCTTTTCCTGGGTTCAAATCAGTCCTCGAGACCCTAACCACAGCCTCTTGACCACATTTGCAGTGAGGAACAACAGCATGCACACGAGAGCTTGAAGAAGCACTGTAATTTCTGCAATTGTTCGGTTGAATCCGCGACTTGGAGCTCCCACTCATTGTGTGTTCAATTGCGACAGAGAGGGAAGGAGAATTCAGATGAAATGACGAAGGAAGCTTGGAAGGTTAGGGTTATGCGAATTAGGGGAATTTGAGATTTTAGGGTTCATCATCATATAAAGGGCTGGAAGGACTAAATTGAAACCTACACAAACATCCACAACGTTAACATTCCACATCAGCTATGATTTAAAAAAAAAAAGAAAATCCATGTCACACGTCCGTTAACGGACGTGAGTTTTTTTTAACGAAGGACCACCAATGAGGGAGATTTGTCACTTCCAGGGACCACGAGCGTCATTTTTGAAGTTTAGGGACTAAGTTGAAGGCGGTGGACACTTTCAGGGACGAACTTGGCTATTTACCCGATTCAAAATCAAGATGTCATTATTTCACATATGCTCCCCTTGGAAAGTTAGACACATAAGGAGTCATGCAGTTTGGAACATTGTTCTTGTCACCATCTTGCCATAAAGAGGTGAAGTGAATGTCCTTCCTATGCATATACTTATCATGCATGAAACATGTATCTTTAAAACTGTAAAATTTTAAGGCTCTGCATTATCTTCAAAAATCTGAATCACAAAGTGCACTAACGCTAGACAAAAAGAAAGAATGTGATCAATAAACCAAAAACACACATGTCACATTTTAGATTCATATGAATGCAGGACAATGCAGAAAAAAGAAACAAAACCTTCTATCAACTATAGAACACATGGTATGAAGTGAAAAATATTTAAAAAATGAGAGGCCACAAACACAAACCATACACCTTTCTCGCAATCATCCCATGACCTGCAACATGGACATCACAAGCTTTGTAATGTTTAAAACATATTTTTTTTTTCGAAAGCAAAAGATAACTTGATAATATAGAAACGAGCAACAAAAGAGCAACCATCTCAAGAAAGAGTATGATTGCTCGCCCTCACCAAAAAATCACTATACACCACCCACAACAAAAGCCCAAGCTCCCTATACAACAAAATACCCGCCAAAACAAAACTCCTAAAAGCTCAAAACAGCAACAACCTCTTATCCCTCAAAACCCCAAAGAACCACCCACCCATCACAAGAACCGCACCAAACAAACAAGCAATCACCTACCAAGAAAGCTAGCTCTATGATGCTTAAAGTTTTGTTTCTCCGTGCAACTGCCAGTGATGCATAATCTTCCTTTTATAGTCCTTAAAGTTTTGTTGTGTGTGCACGACCATGCATGTTTTGACAACCTTCATAGAATATTTCAATTCTATATAAAAGAATTGAACACAAATGAACAACAAAAATTGCATGCAAATCTAATAGCAAAAAAAAAGCACAAAATTTGTTTCTAGTGAAAGTTATGATCAAGAACTATAGGTTATTGAATGTTTCCATTGTACCTTGACATGGAGGCAACCAAGGGTCATCAGCACAATGCCAATATTCTATACCGCAACATTGAAAAGCATAAGCCATGCACTTCATTCCAATATTCTCTTCTCTATCATCAATCACCACCCCTGATAAATTACAGAAAAAACTACAATAAGTTGGAACCATAAAAAAATACATATCCATATTCATATAAGATACATAAGACAACAAATAATTTACGAAGTGCTTAGAAAAGCAAAAGAACTCTATGTAAGATATACATTAAAAAAACATATATAATGAGAGGAAAAAAATTAACTTTTAGAGCGTACCAGGCATCATATTTAGTATTTACATACCAGATGAATGAAAAAAAATCCAACTAACCAAAGATGCGTGGGCAATGTGATGAAAAATATGATATTTAGTCTCATAAACGTAGTATAAATAGCCCCTGGGTAGACAAACAAATCAAAATCAAAATATTACAAAAACAAATCAAAATCTTTCATTTGGTTTGTTTTAGGTGGGTAATGGGTTTTGTTTTTAATTTAAAATATGTATTCAAATATGTATACGAATAGTTTTTGGAAAAAAAGAAAAGTGCATGATTTCATTAAAAAATAGATTATTTCAAAAAATTCTACAATCTACGTATGAGTGTATGCATGATTTGGAAAAAAAAAGGTGCATGATGTATACGGATAGTTTTGTTTTAGAAATCCTTATTTTATACGTTTTTTTTTTTTTAAACAGTTTCTAATCTTCACCTCGACAACAGTTTTTATTCTTTATTTTTTTTTTCAATGCACATTTTGATTTGTTTTAAAAATCTTTATCTTATATGGATGGTTTTTTTTAAAACAGTTTTTAATCTTTATTTGTTTTTTTAATGCAGATTTTGATTTGTTTTGAAATCTTTATTTTTTTAATCTTTATTTATTTTTTTAATGCACATTTAATATTGAACAAAATCTTTATTTGTTTTTTAATGCAGATTTAATATTGAAAAACAAAATTTATTTAATTTTTATTGGGATGTTGTGGGGGCGACACGTGGCAAAACCTTCTAAAAAAAACCTTTCTTTAGTATATTATATAGATAGATTGAATAGATAATATTTATCAAGATAAATGAATATAGTATTTCCCAAGAAATTTTAATAAGACATGAGATAGAATTATGAGATTAAATACCTTCGAAATTGGAGAGGACTTTGACAACTTTGGACTCACAACTTTCAAAGTCCATTGAAACCTTGAATTCCACTATAAAAACCATTAGGTATCTCAAAATGGTCTTAACCTCTCTTTCCTTCACGAGCACATTGCCGCCCTCTTTTTATATTATGTATATCATCCAAATGGAAGAAAAATCATTATATATATATATTAGAATATAGAAACTGTTATGAATATTTTGATGCCCATCAGAGTTAGAAGTCCATGGGCCAGGCCCACATGTATACTTGTTCAACACTCTAAACCTAATAGTATAAATACAAGGGAGTCTGCACCTAGCAGAGCATCCTCATCACACTATTTCTCTATCTCTTGTTCCTCTCTTCTCCTACCTCATTCACTTGCTTACTCTTTATTCATAACACGTTATCAGCACGATAGTCTCTCCATAAAATTCTCAATTCCTAAGTGAAAGAGTAAGTACCACTTCCAGAGTAAGTACCACATCCATGTGGAAGGTTATAATTTTACAATTTTTCTTCTTCTTTTTTCTTCTCCTTCTTCTTCGAATCATTTATCTATGAGTCAAAAGAATAAGCATGAATCCTGAAGATTCATAGCCTTACAGTCCAGAAGCACTGTATTATTTTGCATGAATCAGGAAGATTCATAGCCTTACAGTCCAGAAGCACTGTAATTGAATTATTTTGCATGAATCAGGAAGATTCATAGCCTTACAGTCCAGAAGCACTGTAATTGAATTATTTTGCATGAATCAGGAAGATTCATAGCCTTACAGTCCAGAAGCACTGTAATTGAATTATTTATAAATGAGGAAGATTCATGGCTTACTCTGTACTGTAATTGAATTATTTATGCATGAATCAGGAAGATTCATAACCATACAGTCCTGAAGTACTGGAATGAAATCATTATAAGCCTATGTAGAAAATCACTTTTACGATGATTGGTCATAAGCCATGATAATTATTTATCTTATGCTCTTTTCCTAAATCAATCACCCTATTGATTAACCTTATTATCTATTTTCCAAATTAAATAAATGAAAAAGCAATCATATATATATTATTCTAAAGGTTACCGTGTGGTTGTTTTATATGTGTGGTGCAAATCAATTTTTTCTAAAATTGTGCTATTTATTTGAAGCAAATTGGATATTGATTTAAAAACCAATTTCGTAACAATCTTTGAAAATATTGTTTCCATGATGATTAGATTGTGATACCAAGTAACAAATTGAATATATATTTCATCATTATCATAAAAAACAGTTTCGGAATATATGTGCCTAACCAATAACAAATCAATTTCAGTTATTAAAAGATAGATTTTTTTATTCCAATATATGCTGAATATATATTTTTTTTCATTATAATAATTTCCTTTTTCTTCTTGTTATTCATAGTTAAAAAAAAGTCCAACCTAGCAAAGCTTGAATTCATGGTTCTAGATATCACTGGAGTTCCTTCTTTTATCATAAATGAATATTTAAACAAACTTAGCCATTTGAAATAAACAAAAGAAGAAGACCCTATAGTCTTTTGTCATACATTATAGTTCATGAAGAATTATATCGTTATCATTATAAATGATCAAGTTGATTGAAAGACATGTGTCTATCATGTAAGCTACAAAAGTAGCTATATTAAGGAAGGATTGAGATATTCCTTGAAGTGAATATTTCAACAAACATGACAAAAGTTGTGATCATTTAGATCAACGCATGGTTAAATGTCCCTGAAGAACATCCAATGGCATATATGGTATTGTTTCATGAAATGAAACTTTTGTGGTGGCTCACTAGAAGAAGCCTATGAAATTTCAAAGCAATATCTTAAAATTGATCATTGACACTCTTGAAAAGATCTATTGATCAATAATCTTATATTTTCTATTGAAGAAACAACCCCAGATGCGGTTGCAATCCTAAAAATGGTATTTGAATTCATGGTTGATGTGACCATGATAATGACTCCTCATATCGAAAGTCTTCTTGACACAATGTGGTGGTCAGACAACATGTCCTATTGACACGGTGATGAAGCGAATTGCAGTGCAATTGCTAATGGTTTGTTGAAGGGGAGCATAATAATATGATTGTGACTCACACTTAGGGGGAGAATGTTGAGAATTGAAGTGTGAGTTAGAGTCTCACATTGGTGCATGATCTCATGCTTTCTGCTCCCTTTATCTTCCCCTAAATTGGTATCAAAGTATAGAAAGATAAGGAGCAATATAAAAATATAAAAACTGTTGTTAGATATTGCTTGGATCGGTAGTAATCCAGACATGTAAATATGTCAAACCTATTGCGTTTTCCATTCGATGGATATGAGTTAAAGGAAATTATGAGATGTTGCTTGTGACACAATTTTCATGTACACATATTCCTTATTAATTTGAAAGTCTTGAAGGACTTTATTTACATCTAATTGATGTAACGATAAACTATGGGTTGAAAATATCAAAATCCTTGAAGGATTTAAAATGCCAGAAAATTTTACTTCAAACATTGAAGTATTATTTTGAATGATAAAGTTCTATATATGGAACAAATTGAATGTGATTGACATGCATGACCAGTTAGACCATCCCGAGTCTTATGATGCGAAAGTATATGAATTCATATGAGTACCCATCGAAGAACCTAAAGATTCTTCAATATAATGAATTCTTATATTTTGTTCTCATTATCAATTAATAATTGGTAAAATATATGGGTTTGAATCCCGCATACTCTTGAGTATATTAGATGCGATACATGTGCACGTATTCACTCTTTTATGGGTCATTTAAGTATTTCATAAATTTATCGATGCATCGACTAAATGACCAAATATATGTCATCAACTCTCAATATTGACAGAGTGAAAATTCCAACCTTGATCAAGTTGGTAAATGACATGATTTTGAATATCTAGTTGCACATGTTCGTATTCAAATTATCTAGCTGATTTGTTTAATTAAATGCCTCATATTTATAGCTAGACAATTACATATGAGAACAAATATCCTTATTTATGGACATGTGATATTGCAATTAGCAGCATTGACACGCATCAAGCCGACAATTCATTAGAATTCTCCCCATTGTAATTGGTTCATGGTCAGGAACCTAATATCTCCCATCTAAGAATTTTTAATGTGCGTTATATATTTTTCAATTGCTCCACCACAACGCACTAAGGTGGGACCACAAGGAAAGCTGAGATTATGAAATCAATTTGAACCATTACCGATAGATATTTCATATCTTACTTGTTGTTTCTCAGCATTAGGGGGAGAGGAAATTAAGCAGCTCTGAAAATTTGTGAAGAATGCATATGTACACTCGCACTATGAACCAGAAGTTCAAAAGATGCATTCTCTGACCTAAAAGGAATTATTAAATTCCTTATGTGCTGCAAATACCCTTCTCTAACTTGATATCCCAGTTGGAAAATTTGTCATTATTAGGTTAAGGCATGCCTAAAACTTGGTTCAAAAAATATATATCCTAGAGAAGGATGATGGTCTTGTTAAGGAGGCAAACTATCTTGAAAAGTGTAGAGACTACAAAAATGTTTATTCCTCCTAAAGAGGTTCAGGTACCTGTAATTATTTATTTAAGAGGTCTCATATGATTATGTCTCTACAAGTTAAAACAAGGAACCAAGAATATGAAGAATTGTCGACATGATGAAGTAGCGCTCAATATTAGAAATATGTGCGAGAATCTTGAACCCGAAAATGAATGGGTATGATTGGCCATAAATAGAAGCAATTCATTTGCTGAATTTAAGGGTCTTTGGACCTCATGTCTATACCCTAAAAGTATAAAGACGATAAGACTTAAAGAGTCTTTGTAGTAAAATGAAATAATGTTGTCATATTTAAGACACATGTGACAATCGTGGTGGATACTTGGAGTTACAACATATTGGTATGGCTCACTTGAGATTTATATCTCTATAAAACTCCTTCAAGATTGTAAGATGTCTAAAGCACACAATTCATGTTCTCAACAATGAACAAATTACTAGATTGAGGCAATCTAGATGATTATTTTCTTAAGGACGGTCACAAAATGACCCAACAAACTCATGCATATTTATGATGAGATATGAGATTGTTTATGTCATAATTAATGTTTATTGAGACTCTAGAAGTGCTCACAAAAGCTGTAGATTTGCTAAAGAAAGAATTTGAGATAAAAGAGTTGAGAATGAAACTTTTGTCTAGCCTTATCAATTGAGTATCTAAAGGATGAGGTATTTATGTACCAAAAGACTTATATTGCAAAGGTACTAAAAGGATTATATATGGACAAATCATGTCCACTGTGTAAATAAAGATCCTTTTAGACCTTGAGAAAAGAATGAAGAATTACTTGATCCTGAAGTACCATATTTTAGTGCTATCAAAGCATTATTGTATCTTGCTAGTCATACTCGACTTGATATATCATTTGCTATTAACTTATTAGCAAGATATAGTTCTTCACCTACACAAAGACATTGGAATGGAAAACAAGTGTTTCGTTATCTTAAAGGCACATTAGATATGAGTTTATTTTTTCCCTTTATGTCCAAGCTTAATCTAATTGGTTATGCAGATGCTGGATATTTGTCTAAATATCTCAAACAGGTTACTTGTTTACATGTGGAGGAACAACTATTTCATGGAGATCTGTGAAAGAAACTATGATAGCAACCTCAGCTAACCTTGCAAGAATATTAGCATTACATGAGGCAAGACGAGAATACGTTTGGCTGAGATTCGTGATTCAATGCGTACTTGATATTGGTGATTTGTCATCTTGAAAGATGCCGCCAACAACTATATATGAAGATAATACTACATGCACTACTCAATCAAAAGAAGGATACATCATGGGAGATGGACAAAGCACATATCACCGGAGCTTTTCTTCACTCATGATCTACAAAATAATGGTGACATAGACATCCAACAAATTCGTTCAAGTGATAATTTGGCAGACTTATTTACGAAGACTCTTCCAACTACCACATTTGAAAAGCTTGTGCAGAATGTGGGAGTTCGTCGGCTTAAAGATTTCAATTAAAATGCATTGTACTCTTTTTTCCTTAACCATGTTTTTTCCCATTGGGTTTTTCATGGTAGGGTTTTTAATGAGGCAATGTACAAAGACGAACTATAGAATGATGTACTCTTTTTCCTTCACTAGCTTTTTATCCCACACTGGGTTTTTCCTAGTAAGGTTTTAATGAGGCACATTCTTAAGGGATGGTCATTCAAGGGGGAGTGTTATGAATATTTGGATGCCCATCAGAGTTAGGAGTCCATGGACCAGGCCCACATGTATACTTGTTCAACACTCTAAACCTAATAGTATAAATACAAGGGAGTCTGCACCTAGCAGAGCATCCTCATCACACTATTTCTCTATCTCTTGTTCCTCTCTTCTCATACCTCATTCACTTGCTTACTCTTTATTCATAACACGTTATCAACACGATAGTCTCTCAATAATCCCTAAGTTCTTCCACTTCTCTTTGAAGTGAGTAAGTTCTCCACAATTCCTAAGTTCCTCCACTTCTTTTTCAAGCGAGTAAGTTCAAGCGCATGTAAGAACAGCAACCTTCTCATCTCAAGAAACTGCCAATATCTATCAAGTGAGTAAGTATCAGATCTACATGAAAGACATGTAAGTATATCAACCTTGATAGTTCTCATCTCAAGAAACTATCAATACCCATCAAGTGAGTAAGTATCAGATCTACATGAAAAGTTACAATTTTATATAAAAAAAAATAATAACAATAACAACTAATCAATTAAATTTAAAATAAAACAATAACAACGCAAGTTTTAAAGAAACTTTGATACTAAAAAACGTAACTCTTAGAAATGATTATTATAAAACTGATAAGTAAAGTAAAAGTAAAATTAAGGCTTAAATATGTTTTTAGTCCCTCTAAAATTAGGGTCTTTTGGTTTAGGTCCCTCAAAATTTATTTTTTTGGTACACGCCCTTATTTTGAAAATAATATGGAGGGACAAGCCCCTACTGTGACATTTACCTAACGGACGCTGACATGACATATTTTAGACGAACTTAAACTAAGGATCTATGATTTTAGAGGGACCTAAACCAAAAAACCATGATTTTAGAGGGACTTAAAACTCATTTTTTATCATGTCTTAGGTCCTCTAAAATCATGGTTCTTTGGTTTCGGTCCCTCTAGAACAAAAATAGTATCTTAATTGTCCCTCAAAAAACTCCCTTCGTTTCAATATAAGTGTCCACTTTGAGCAAAAATATTTGTTTCATAATAATTGTCCACTAAGAATTCCAAAGTTGCATTAATTGATGTTTTTCCATATAATACCCCTATGAGAACAATAAATGAGGAGAGATAGAAATACAACTTAAGGGTAAACTATGAAAACAAATAATATAATTTTAAAAGTTAACAATATTTATTACTATTCTTAATATGTGTGCATCTTCTCTAAGAGCATCTCCAATGCTAGGTTTTTAGTTTTTAGTTCTTAGCACTATTCATGTGGGCCCGTACTGCCACATGTGCTTAAGCAACTCTTTGCAGATTTTACTTTAATCAGGAGTTCTTAGTTCTTAGTTCTTAGCACTATTCATTGCACAATACCATTATATTAGTAATATTTTTTATTTTCATGTAATTTTAATACTTTGCATATTTTGTTCCAACCATTATAATATTCATCTGGTCACACAATACCACAATACTAATTTAATACTTAAATTAAATCAGTTGATGAATGAGAGAAAAATAATAATTTTTTATGCTAAGAACTCAAAACACTCCTTATATAAGAATTAGTTCTTATTTTTAAGAACTAAGAACTCCACGTCAACTCCCTCCAATGGTAAAAACTAAGAACCTTGCATTGGAGATGCTCTAAAACTCTAAGTGAATACTTATTCTGAAACAAAGGAGTAGATAAACATCTCTGGAAGAATACGTGACTTGCTGATCATTTACTATAGTTACTTTTGCAGAGTATTGGAAAATCAAATAATTAAAGTGAAAATTTATGGCGAAATATACTTTATGGGCAAAACTGCAAAATAAATTAATGGAAGTGGTTAATTTTTTATGGGCATAAATAATTTGGTTGTTTTTAATATGCAAATGTTAGTTGTTGTTTTTTTAAAGTTAAATAGATAGATTTATATATATAAGAAATGTTGAGAAACAAGCCTTCTCAACGACATGGGTACAGTTAGTTGTTAGTAATGTTAGTAAATTAGTCTCCCTCAGGCTCTGAACACTGGACCCTTCACCCCACCCAACTCTTATATCCCCTAACTCTTACCACTTGAGCTAGCCATGTTGTTTCCCCTATACAATTTATTTCATCATTTTTGGTTGAACTTTTATGGAGTATACAAATTTCCCCATTTTGACGTTTTATGCAACTTTCAACAACTACTCCATGTAGTAGTTTTTGTTATGAATAAAGAGTAAGCAAGTGAATAAGGTAGGAGAAGAGAGGAACAAGAGATAGAGAAATAGTGTGATGGAGATGCTCTGCTAGGTGCAGACTCCCTTATATTTATATTATTAGGTTTGGAGTGTTGAACAAGTATACATGTGAGTCTGGCCCATGGACTCTTAACCCTGATGGACATCCATATATTTCATAACACTCCCCCTTGGATGATCATCCCTTAAGAATGTGTCTCATTAAAACCTTACTAGGAAAAACTCAGTGTGGGATAAAAACCTAGTGAAGGAAAAAGAGTACATCACTCTATAGTTCGTCTTTGTACATTGTCTCATTAAAAACCTTACCATAAAAAATTTAAAATTATAACATTTCACATGGATGTGGTACTTACTCTGGAAGTGGCACTTACTCTTTCACTTATGAATTATGGAGAGACTATCGTGCTGATAACGTGTTATGAATAAAGAGTAAGCAAGTGAATAAGGTAGGAGAAGAGAGGAACAAGAGATAGAGAAATAGTGTGATGGAGATGCTCTGTTAGGTGCAGACTCCCTTGTATTTATATTATTAGGTTTAGAGTGTTGAACAAGTATACATATAAGTCTGGCTCATAGACTCTTAACCTGATGGGCATCCATATATTTCATAACAGTTTATTTTATTTTATTTTGAAAACCATATAGTAGCTTTCTTTTGGTACACTATATAGTAGCTTCAGATTAGGGGTGTTCGCGGATTGGATTGGATCGGTTTTGAGGAGAAAAATCATCCGATCCGATCTCATCGGTTTTATAATTTTGTCATCCAATGGATTTTTTACTAAATTCAAATCCGAACCAATCCGATCCAATCTATAGCGGTTTGGATTGGATTGGATTGTTCGATTTTTGTTTCACTTTTTTATACTTTGAAATTGTGTTGTATAAAATTTAAAAATATATAATATATGATAAATACAATGATACATAATTTATAACATTAATATAACATTCATAAATTATAACATAGTCAACATATTTTAAAATTATGATTATAATTGTTTACTTTGATGCATGTATATAGTAAACTTTGATGCATGTGTGATATAATCAATATATATACAATAAATATGTACTATGTAAGTGTAAATGGAATGATATATGTATAACTAAAAGTATACATATTTGTGAATGTTCGGTTTGGATTGGATTGGTTCGGTTTTGGAAATCAAATCCGAAATCCGATCCGATCCAATAAATAATTTCGGTTTTTTCAATTTTCAGTCCGTTCGGTTTTCGGTTTGATTGGATTTCGGTTTTTTTGGATCGGTTTGTCGGTTTTGTTTGGATTAGTTCGGTTATGAACACCCCTACTTCAGATCATATACTTTAGTCTATATATGTGGTATATGATATATCAGCTATTTAAAACTTTTTGTTTATTTTTCATCTAAAATAGTACATGGACTAATATAGGGTTTGTGGCGAACCAAGTTGTCGCAAAATGGCCCGGAGAACTTTTAGCCGAGGTTGAAGTTGGGGCCATGAACAAGTCAATCACCTACTAGTTACTACTGAGCTAGGGAGATGTTTAAATTCATAATTCGTACATAAATACAATTTCAAAGAGATCGTCCAATCCTCTTTCCCATTAATGTAATTATTAGGATCTCTCGTTCAAAAAAAATTATTAGGATCTCTTAATATTCTCCTCCTCTTTATGTAATTTCCTAATTGTTTCTTTAATTGTAATCTAAATGAAGGAGCTTCTCCATACATCGTAAAACAATGTTCATTACGAGAATTCTTAAAGGTTAGGCTTTGTCAACCTGATTCTTAGGCATTTTCCACAAAGAGCATGCTATATATCATCTGTTTGTATTGTTCGAATAGATATTATCTAAACAACAATAATTTAACTGTGCAAGTTACATGAAAAATATGATACCAAACCTAAATGTCTTATTGAATGAAAGGTATTACAAACATAACAACTTTGTTGTTGTTCACTAACTTTGTTTGTTTACTATGTTTAGCCGCCGAAAGGGAATACTTCAAATGGGTTGAATGAATTTTGACTTTTGTTACTGATTTTACAAGATTATCAAGTAAGCACCCCAATCCTACTCATTTTTACTGGATAAGATATATATACATCTCGCTTTCACAAATTTGCCTTAATATATATAATCATTTAGTTAGCAGGTTTTTTTTCTTCCCCTGTTTAAGGTCTCTCCAATTGAATTCACTTTACGACTTTATACTTTTTCTGGTCCCATTTGTGGGGGTATATACAATCCCAATTTCATTACTGTTTTATTGGGCGTGGGAATCTGGAAAAATCTATGCATGCAAACTTGGCTTGTGGCTTTCTGTGGGCGATGCCTTTCACCAGCTAAGGGGATTTGTATTGGACTCCCTAGCTCCCATCCTATCAGTGTCAAAATTACGCACTTTTTATGGTGTACTTAATTTCTCTCGCAATTTTGACCATGTGTAGATTAAAGGTCTTTCAAAAATACGTTTCTTAAAAATTAAACTCTCCATGTAAAGTTTAAACAATCACGTTTAACTACTGCGTTCAACACGCTTTGATGTCAAAGTTACACACTCACTTTGTAGTTTTTTTCCTTCTATTTTTGTTTCAATAATAATTAGAGGAAAACCTGTTAGAAAATTTCGAAACTAAAAATTAAATATACTGCCAAGGAATAAATGTTGAGAGACATCAAACATATATTCAAGGGGAATTACATATATTAATCAAATATACCACATATTATACAATCAGAATCAAACAGTAATTAATGATAAAGAAATAAGAGAAAGAGTTTAGATGAAGCATGGGTTGAAGCGCGTTGGACGCTGTCCTTAGAGAGAAAACGCCCCCACTACACACATGGTAGAATGAGAACTTAAATGCGTTCCTCTCCCAAAATACGTCAACCCGCCGGACCAATTGTGTGCAGCGAAAGATCCCGAACTGATGACCAAGTTTGTGCTCTCAAGAAAACTTCATCAAAACTAGTAGAAAAGAGAAAAGCTAGGTATGCAAAAGATGAAGGGGAAAAGTTTATGCTCTGTAACGTATTTTTTTTTAACTTGACAAAGTGTCACATATAAAATAGGTAATCTGAAGTCAGGCAAGTTTGTAACCGTCAACAAGTGAATAGGAGTTTGTTTCTTGACTCCTTTGAAGCAAGCTTCATGTGGGCTAAAAAATCGGAAAACATGTTACTTCACTTTCTGATACATTTTCAACAAGTAAACAATTAGTAAATAATATAATATTAATTAAAATATAAGAAAATAAAATAGTAGTTAAAATAAAATATCAATTATATTTAAATCATAATTTTAAATTGAAATAAATAAATGTAATTTTTCCAACAAAACCTAAAGCAACCTTTTTTTTTCCCTGTAGGATAGCTCAAGTGGTAGGAGCTGGAGACATATGGGTTGTGTAGGGGAGATTCATAGATCAATTTCTAGTGGGTGCAATTTATCTTTCCGATGTAAAAAAAAAAAACAACATTTTTTTCTCTTCGTCCGCAAAAGATGAAGCATTCTTCCATTATATTTCAAGCTATATAACCTCCCTCCCTGCATGGTATAGGGCGGGGTGTAGTTTATGGAACTACAGTGTTTTGAAGATTCAATCTAAACATGCTAATGGACCGTTATGGGGGGGGGGAGGCTTGCTATCTAATGCCAAATTAACTATTAGAAAAGAATTATTTTTTTGTAAATGAGGAAAAGATATTAGAAAAGAAAGCTTAATTCTCCCTATCCAAACACAAATTTTAAATTTTATATGCAAATTGAGGCAAATCTCCCAACAGGGAAACAAAATTGAAATAATTTATGTGACTTCACACTTTCTAATATCAACAAGAACATCATTAATTAACAAATAAAAAAATGCATGAGGAGGTGAGGTAATTGAGTGAGTGAGTCACTAAAGAACTTTAATTCGAGTTAGTTGTAACAAACTTGCATGATTGAGATGAGGCCAAGCCGGCCAATGTATTAGAATATGTTTATTTGGCCTCTCCAAGATTCCAACTAAAAGACAAGTTTGTAAGCTTAGGTAAGGACTAATGAATGATCAAATGAATACTATATTAATCTACGATATAGGAAGGAAAACTAAATGTTCTATAGCTGAAAAAGAGCTGAGACAAAAAATTATATGCATCACTGTTTCACAATAACTTATCCAAAAAAGCAAAAGTGCAAAAAGCACTTCTTGGTTGGCAAGAACAGATGGGCGCAAGTAAATCCAAGTTCGGACTTGAAAGCAAAGTGCTTTTTTATTTATGATTAAAAGGTGATTCCATTTTTACATTTACAGAAAAATGATTCTTCTAAAATCAATTAGACCTTAATTTTCTCATTACTTTAGCATTGTGAAGAATTGGGTTGTTAAGCAATAAAAATGTGAACAGTTTTTTTTTGTTTTATGGGTTGCCCTCTCCAGAGATTGAACCATGAACCTCCCTATCCAACCTACATATATATCTCATAATTCTTACAACTTAAGTGGTGTGAACCGGTTAGATGTATGTTTTTACATTGACAGTGTATATTCTTTTTTTTTAACAGTAAATATTCATTAAATTAAAAAAATATTGTATTGGTAGCATTTTCACATGTCCACTGTTATGGGCTTATGGCCTTAACTCACTTATTTTGGTCAACTGCCTTAACTCACCTTTTTTTTTGGTCAATTGAAACTGATATTATAACAGAGGCCCAAGGCCCAAGGCTCGACCAAAAAAAAGATACTACTTTGACAAAAAAAAAAAGATACTACTTAACACTTACATCGACCAAAAAGAAAATGAAAAGGACTCGCTTACTTAAGTTACCATTTTTTCAAAAAAAACTTCTCAATATAAGGCTATTTATGAGTTTTTTTATAGACAAATGTTAGTTGTTAGTAAATTAGTTCATACTCAGTGTTCGAACCCTTAACCCTTTATCAGTGGCGGATCCAGGACCCAGGGTCAAGGGGTTCAAAATATATAGGGGGTAAGAGCATTTTTTTAGTGAGATGAGTAAGTAAGTGTGGGTTTTTGGTTCAAATAGGTGCAAAACTTGGTCTTCTAATATAATTTAAAATTTTAAGAGGGTTAAAAAAATTATATAGGGGGGTAAGTGCAATTTTTTTTCCAAGGGGTTCAAATGAATTGTAAGCTGAATCCACCATTGTCCTTCATCTCACCCAACCCTTATGTCCTCTAGCTCTTACCACTTGAGCTAACATTCGGTGACAATGTCATTCATGAGTACACCAAATATTAAATAATAGCATAAATTTTGAGATTATTTGTATAATTTTAAGGTATATTTAATTGATCTTATATGCATTGAAAGTGTAAAGAGTTTTACACACATCCAATCATATTTCTCTATATTTTATTTTATATTGGTCTTAAAAAAATTAAAGATCTATTTTATGCTAGAATATTTAAAATAAATATTAAATTATTTTCTTAGTACACTTACCTACCAGGCAAACCAATAGCCACAGTGTCAAATAACATACAAGCCAGATCAAAGGTTTCACAACTACATGAGCACCATGTTTGTTTGTTGAGATGACTAAGACAGTAAATGAACATTTCGTGTAATGACTCAACTTGGATTAGTAGTGCCTCTCTAACTCCAGTGGTGGTGCTTGGCCTTGGAGGTACCTCGAAAGACACTAAGTTAGTTGAGAGAATTGAGAGAGAATTTTAAAGTATGACAATAAGTTAGTATGAGAGAATTGAGAGAGAATTTTAAAATCACAGAAAAACAATGAATAGGTAAAATGAGTAATGCTACAACCGAACTTGTATTTAAAGAAATGGCGACTGCTACATTTTGTGATTATGGGTCTCTAGGAAGTCGTAGTGAGATAATACTTACTGTTGACCCATTGATATAAGGGTATTTCTTATCATATTTCAATTTACTTTTTGTAAATGAATAATAGAACCTGTATTTATAAGGTCGGTATATGTGTCAACTGTCTCTATAGATGTAAGGGAAGCCCTTTAGTGGAGTTTTCGAGCGCATGGTTAGCTTGGTGTCGTCATGCTTTAAGTGTTTCATCTCGACCCTTTGTGAGGCTGCTTGGACACTTTGCTAGTTGGACCAGGGTGGTCCTTTTCTGTACCAGGGTGGTCCTTAATAGTGTCTTCTTAAGAGCAAACCCTTGAGGATAGGTTATGTCGCCGTCGAACCTTATGTCTTGAGAGCCGGCTAGAATAAAATACAATATAAATACTAAATTGAGTTATTTAATAGAAAAATTCTTCTCCTTTATCTTCTTCTTCCAATCACACTAGAAAAATCATTTTCCTTCCTCTTTTTCTTATTCTAATCATCATCACATTTAACCACAACAATACCTTCACCCAAATGACCAACATCAATGCACTACCATTATAAAACACATTTCACTTGTTTGAGAAGTTTATGCTTAAATAAGCCCGAAACTATCACAATATGTATACTCAAATTCATGAAGATGGAAGTTAAACTATTTAATAGATAAATCAACCAAACAGAAAGCAAAAGCAAGGGACTTCAACACCATATATAAGAAAGAAAGAAACCGAAAGAAGGTGCAGTGTCTTCTCCTTCAATCCCTTTGGACGCGTAGTGTCATCTTAGAGAAATTAGAAGAAATTTTTTTGAGGATGAAGAAATAAGGTCAAGAAGGAGAGACAGAGGGAAAACCAGTTGCAACAATATTGGAGAGAGTGCATCTAACCATGGTGCGGGTGATTGGGGCCTCAGATTGTTGGCTTGGGGGAACAGTTGGGTTGGCGAGGAGAGGGACCTGGCGCGAGTTTAATATTGGAACTTGGTGGTTCACGATCTGGGTGATGGTAGTGCATTAATGTTGGTCGTTTGGGTGAGGGTTTTGTTATGGTTTGGTGTGATGATGATGGGAAGAAGAAGATGAAGAAAAATGGTTTTATTTTGGGGCGTGATTGGGAGAAGAAGGTGAAGGAGAAGAGTTTTTATGGGTTGATTAATTTATTCAACCTAATTTAATAATATTTTATTAATAAAAAATGACATGACATTTGAGAGTTTTCAGTCCCTATAAAATAAAGGTCTTTTAATATTAGTCCATCGTTAGCCACGTTTTTTGTAACAGAGCTTGACGGTAGAGACTAAAATCACACTATTATTTTGTATTTAAAGGCTAAAATCAAACTAAAATATCATAGGGCCAAAACTAAAAGACCTCTAATTTATAAGGATTTCCAACATATTTAAGCCTAGGTGCAAGTTACTCAAATTTAAGTCTCCTTTAACCCCGCTTGAGGCCATGGTAGCGCCACGTCCTATGTTTGTAATAAAGCGGGAAGATAACGAAGATGAAGAGGAAAGAAGAGGTGGAGGTACTACTCTTGAGTCTTGAAGCTATAAAAAAATGGTAAAATAAATAAAGTAATAATAACAAGTCAAATAGATACCCAATACGGAAACAAAGGATGAGAGGGTGTGAAAAATACCGCAAGTTTTACTCATTAAAAATTCTCCAGCAATCTTTGTAATCTACTATTTGATTTATTAACTAATATTTATTTATGTGGGGGAGGTTTTGTTTTGTTTTGTTTTGTACTTTTGTTTATTACTTTATTTATCTTTTGTTGGTCCCTTTTTTAATGATTTATTATGTTGGACAATTTATGAGGTTGTGGCGCTACCTTCACTGTGCTTATGCAAACTAGAAAGTCTTGTTGTGTGGCTGTGTTTCTGAGGCTGTCTAAACTGAAACAAGAGATCTTCTTATTGTGATACTGGTACACCTCTCTCTCTCTCTCTCTCTCTCCTTCTTCTTCTTCTTTTCTCTATGTTATGTTCTTTCTTTTTCTTTGTTTCTGTCTCAGTACACGTGTATGTTTTCTTAACTCTAATGGGTGGTGGAGAATTCTGATCAATTTGGATAAAATTTGGTCATTTTTTAAGGGTCTATGTTGTTTTTCCTAGTCTTCTATGTTGTAGTTGAGATACAGGTTTTCTTTTAAGTTTGGTTTGAATATTGAATAGCTTTTAATCTTTTGATAACTTGACAGGAAGTTGTGATCAAGTTTAGTGTGAAAAAAAGGCTGAAAGTTTGATTTTGAAATTGGTTCCTTGTGGTTAGCTCTGACTTTTGAAATGAGTTTTGAGTTAACATGGTGATTTTGGAGGTGCAAGAGTGTAAATCATGTTGGAGGAGTCCTCTGTTTCATGGATTTGATGTACCTGGCCTACATGCAACTCTAGTTGGATAACAATGGAGGGTTCTTCTGGGTCTGGTTTCCATAATTCTGACAGTTCTAGGGCACTGAATAGTTCTGGAGTCTCTGACAGGAATCAAAGGCCTCATTGTCCTGAAGGAAACCCCTTCTCTGGTGAGGCAGCATCACATGATTCTGGTTTTAGAAAGGAAAGGGATTGGCTTCTGTTGGCACAAGGTGACCAGCATAAGAGCCTAGGTGGGTTTTGTGAGGATGAGGTGGAGGCTGATCCTCTTATTTGTTCTGTTGAATGGGGTGATATTAGCTTGAGGCAATGGTTAGATAAACCCGAACGATCCGTAGATCTGTTCGAATGCTTGCATGTGTTTAGGCAAATTGTAGAGATTGTTAATGTAGCGCATTCTCAGGGAGTTGTAGTTAACAATGTGAGGCCTTCATGCTTTGTCATGTCATCTTTCAACCATATCTCATTTATTGAATCAGCATCTTGTTCGGATACCGGCTCGGATTCTTTAGGAGAGGGAGTGAACTGCCAAGGTGTAGTAGAGGTTAAAACTCCAACATCTCGCTGCCCACACGATGTGCATCCGCAGAGTTTCGGAAGTGAAGACTTTATGCCTGCCATGATTTCAACAACTGCTCTTTCAGATTCTAGCTGCATGCTGTCAAGTGCTGTGTATGCTGCTCGTGCATCGTTAATAGAAGAAACAGAAGAGAACAAAATGAAAGATAGGAGGAAGGATGAAGAAGTAGAAGGAAAGAAGCAATCGTTTCCGATGAAACAGATACTGCTAATGGAGATGAGTTGGTACACTAGTCCTGAAGAGGCTGCTGGTACTCCTAGTTCATGTCCTTCCGATGTTTATCGATTGGGAGTTCTCCTTTTTGAGGTTTATTTCATGATATAAATTGTACAATTCTTTAGTTCTTGTATTTTAATTTGGTGCTTTATATACTTTATTTTCTTGTTGTTGTTGTTACAATGGAATTACGATATAGTGTTGAAACACCCTACTTACATTTCAATGCATTCTAACTTGATTATTGTACATGTGAACAGCTATTCTGCCCACTCAGCTCAAGAGAAGAGAAAAGTAGAACCATGTCTAGCCTCAGACATAGAGTTCTTCCTCCACAGATACTTCTAAAGTGGCCTAAAGAAGCTTCATTTTGCTTATGGTTACTACATCCAGACCCAAATAGTCGTCCAACCCTGGGGTAGTTTATCTTCATCACATTAATTTTGCATGTCAAATATACAATTACCAGTCATTTGTTTTCCAATTAGCAATAATTTTGAATTAGATCCTTATAAGCTGCTTTTACATTGAATTTCTGTAAGCTTCAAGGTCTTTGGGCTACATATCTCCTTAATCTAAAGCCAATTATGAAGTGCCTATTTTAGAAACTAATTAGATAAAACAATATTATGTGGTGAGTTTTACAGTGCTGGATCAAATTAGCTTTCTTAAGAAGTTGTATCAGATAATGATGTTTTTGCTGAAGGTGAAAGATAAGTAATAAATCATTTTCTAATTGCTGACTGATTTAAATTTTTTAGGAATTGCTTGGCTAAATTTGAGTTTGCAAATATTCATGGGAACTTTAAGGCTTTAATTGTCTTTGGGCAGGAGTCAGCCAATTCTTCACATATACTAAAAGTATGCATCTAGTGCCTGCGACCATTTGTTCACAAAACTTATGCTGACCTTTGTTATGAGTTTTCAATAAGGAGATCTAATCTTATATATCTAAATTTCTTCATTTGAGTAGCTTCTCTAGACATTTCTATTTAATATTAGCTAATAATAAAGATTGTGACTGATCAACCTGTTTTTTATCCTGTAATAGTCATCACATATTTTTTAAACCATTTGTTTTATTGTTTATCAGGGAGTTGTTGCAGAGCGAGTTTCTTAATGAACAGAGAGATGATATGGAAGAACGTGAAGCAGCAATAGAGCTTAGGGAAAGGACAGAAGATCAGGAGTTGTTGCTAGAATTCCTTTTGTTACTTCAACAGAGAAAACAGGAAATTGCAGAGAAGTTGCAACATACTATCTCTTTTCTGAGTTCAGATATTGAAGAAGTGACCAAGCAGCAAACTAGATTTAAAGAGATTACTGGTGATGATCGTTCAGCTTCAAGTTTCCCATCCATGACAATTGTCGACAGCAAGGATTCGGCTCATATAGGAACTAGAAAACGAGTCAGACTAGGGATGCGTGTTAAAAATATTGATGAATGTGAGGATAACATAGGTGATGATGAGATAAATCAGGGAAGTTTTCTTTCAAAAAGTTCACGGCTAATGAAAAACTTCAAGAAACTGGAGGCAGCGTACTTTCTAACAAGATGCAGACCAGCCTACTCAGCGAAACCGGTGGTTAGACATTCTGCGATAGCAAATGATGGTAGAGGTTCTTTTGCTGCTACTGAAAGAAGTTTCATCAATAACATATCATCAAAAGAACAGGGAAGGGATGGTACAAGTGCTTGGATAAATCCTTTCCTTGAGGGTTTGTGCAAGTACTTATCTTTCAGTAAGCTGAAGGTTAATGCAGACCTGAAGCAAGGAGATCTTTTACATTCTTCCAACTTAGTATGCGCACTCAGTTTCGATCGAGATGGAGAGTTTTTTGCTACTGCGGGTGTGAATAAGAAAATCAAAGTGTTCGAATGTGATACAATCATAAATGAGGATCGTGATATCCACTATCCAGTAGTGGAGATGGCTAGCAGGTCAAAGTTAAGCAGCATATGTTGGAACACATACATCAAAAGTCAAATTGCTTCAAGTAACTTTGAAGGTGTTGTACAGGTAAGTCAAATGCCATTCAGAAATTGTTTATGGTTTCTTTAACAATATTTAACTTCTAATCTTATTCAGTTATGGGATGTGACAAGAAGTCAAGTACTGTCTGAGATGAGGGAGCATGAACGGCGGGTGTGGTCCATAGATTTCTCATCAGCGGACCCGACAATGTTGGCAAGCGGAAGCGATGATGGTTCCGTTAAGCTATGGAGTATCAATCAGGCAATTCCATTTTTGCACTTCGTGGATGAACGCTTTGAAACTAAACGTACTGCAGTCTTTTTGCATGTTTTATATGTTTAATGCGGGATGTATAATGAGTTGTTTCTCTCACCTGGGCTGTTACTGCAGGGAGTTAGTGTCGGTACCATCAAAACGAAGGCGAATGTATGCTGTGTTCAGTTCCCTCTGGATTCTGCTCGTTTCCTTGCATTTGGTTCTGCGGATCACCGGATATATTACTATGACCTCCGCAACTTAAAAGTGCCACTTTGTACTTTAGTTGGACATAATAAGACTGTGAGCTACATCAAGTTTGTAGACAATGTGAACCTTGTGTCTGCATCCACAGATAACACTTTGAAGCTCTGGGATTTATCTACGTGTTCATCTCGTGTTATAGACTCTCCAATTCAATCATTCACGGGTCACATGAATGTTAAGGTATACCTGTTGATAACAGAAACTAATGTATTTGCTGTCATATGAATTTTCAATTATATCTGCCCAATGTTTTTGTTTTATGGTCACTCATTGAACTTGATACCACTTTTATGTGTGTATGCAAGAGTCTCCCACCCTCAATTAAATGATTTTCCTCAGTAAATAGAGATTATAATCATAGTAGTGTGATAATTTGAACTGCCTGCTTCCTTTGTCTTGTTTTGGGGGTAAACGAAGAAGCTGAAATCTGCCTCTTCTTTGAAAGATCTTGTGAGTATATATTTAGCATCCCCTCCTAAAATACCTCCCAAAATGCATTACTATAGGGGACCCCATTGACTTGGTTTTAGTTTAACAGATTCCAGAGCTTTCATTCAAATCAATATTTTACATAGTTGGTTTTAGTTTAATCTTTTCAAACACCCAATGAATTAATGATATCTTTCTAGGAGACCTGCCTGTTCAAGTGTTCCTGGCCTAGTGGTTGATTCTTTTGGGTCAATAGGTATTGAGATCTGACGAGTTTCGTGTACTCCTTGTTCATGGAGTATTATATCTTCTTGATATTTGAGATCCACTTCCTGTTCTAACTAATTGGTGGGTTTGTGTCTTGAAATTTGGGTTAGGCCTAACTCTACCCCAACAGCTAGTTTAGGGATGAGGGCTACTCTACCTCTTCTAAACACTTATTTGGCTAAATCTTTAGTCAATGTGGGACTTGTGTGAGAGGATTATTTTCTATGTTAGGACTATCTAGCCTTAATTTCCACAACATTTCATGTAGTAAATGTTTCAGTTTTTGAGGGATCATATATGATCTTTGCTGATGCATCCTCCCTTTGTTGCAGAACTTTGTTGGATTATCAGTATCTGATGGTTATATTGCTACTGGTTCAGAGACAAATGAGGTATATATTTCATGTCACTTTGTATCAGTTTTCCTACAAATGACTTTGCAAAACTACTGAATATAATTCTTCTATGTGGATTAGGTGTTCATATACCACAAGGCTTTCCCCATGCCAGTATTGCAGTTCAAGTTTCAGAATACAGATCCACTTTCAGGGCATGAAGTGGATGATGCTTCACAATTTGTGTCCTCAGTTTGTTGGCGCGGTCAATCCCCAACCTTGCTTGCTGCAAACTCCACTGGGAATGTCAAAATTCTGGAGATGGTTTAAGTTAACCTTTCTACACAGCAATCTACATATTATGATAGAGTTTTCTGTGTAAGATGAGGAGACACAAACACAATCTTTGTTATACAGAGGGGTATACAAATTCCTTCATAATTACTTGAAATTTGTAACATAACAAATTTTTGCCTTATTAGATCATAGCGGAAGCAGTTAAAAAAAAGAAGAGTGAGATTGATCTCTTGACAAAAAAAAGGTCCTGTAGATCAAGTGCTACATGGGAAAAGTTAAATGTCCAAAATCTATTTTATGATCCTTATTCAATTTTATATATTCATTTACCTACAGGGAAAGCTACTATTTTCATGTAGAAGTCAGTGATATTTACATCCAATGAACTTTATGATATTGCTTTTCTTTTTTGATGTTGCTTTTCATGTGTTCTAATTTATATATTCATTTACCTAAATGTCACTATCTATAGCTTTTTATGAGCTCTAATGTGGCAACCTTTGATTAGTTGAATGTTGAGTTACTATGTAAAAAGTGGTCCCCCTCCCTATGTGGAGGGAATGTTTAGAAGCTGTTAATTACAATTTTGGCCGTTGCTTATGTTATTTTGGACCGGGGATAATAATGATCAAATATAGTCTTTTTTTATTTAAATATCATAAAAGAAAATGACGCTTTTTTTTTTGGCCAATGGTTTTAAACAATCATATTCTTATTTTCTTGTTTGACTCTTTAAATCGTGGATCAGGGAGTGCAAAGGGCAAACAAGTTTCTTAGTCATAAATACCACAGTAGAGTTGCCACAGTACAACTTCAATGGCCTAGGAATATAGTCTATAACCCTAAGCCCAAATATGAAAATTTTCAAACCATATATCAAGGTAGCCTCAAAACAAGAAATGAAGACGACCTCAATAGTAACCAGATGCTGATTTTCAAGTTCCAATGAAGCTAACGTAGTCTAAACCGAAGTAGTCAACCACTTCTAGATCACCATTTTGTTTGTACATGAGTATGAATTTCTTTTGCCTTCTTTGCAGCTCTCCAATGGTCAATATGTGAATTATTCTGATATCTTCCCAAATCTACAATAATAGGCAATGTTAGGTCTAATGCAAACTTGAGCATAGACAAGGCTTCCAAGTTCCAATACGTTTATACAACATGGTATATTCTTCATGTGTTCGCACACAAAATCATTTTTTTACTGACTCAAATCAAGTTTGTATACCTTCACTATGGGATATTAAATTATTGTTAAACATAATTGATATAGCTCTATTGAGACGAACATAAGATGACTCTAGACAACCTTTTTCTTTGGATCTTAATGCCAATGACATAAGATGTCTCTTCCATATCCTTCATTAAACCTCTTACAATCATGGGTGTCTACCCAACACTTTCCATACATTAAACCTCTTACAATCTAGCCTCATGTCTTATATTGTAATTTTTCTAAAACAATTATAATGAAAAAGAAAATAAATGTCCATTCGTGAGAGATCAAAGTACTGAAAATTCACTCACAATCTTACATTAGGCTTGATATAGCAGAAAAAAATTGTATGACAGTAATTATTAGCTATTTTATAGCTTATTATTCTCTTATCAGAGCAAGCTTGAACTCTTCACCGCATTGAGATTTACTGTATTGTATTGATCATGAACTTTCATTGCCATTAAACTAAGCAATTTAAAACAAATAAATTCCACTG
Source organism: Lotus japonicus (assembly GCF_012489685.1). NCBI lineage: Eukaryota > Viridiplantae > Streptophyta > Magnoliopsida > Fabales > Fabaceae > Lotus > Lotus japonicus. The sequence continues at coordinate 20,701,724 of NC_080043.1, forward strand.
AATTTTTTTTATCATGATAAATAAATGACATGCACAGTTTCTGGCTGATTGAGCCTGTAGCTATAGGTCCACATTTCTGTTGTCCACAGGAAGCCAAAAGATAATGATCCATCAAACATGAAGTAACAACAATGATTCAATAACCTATAAATTTCCGTGATCTTGATGGTGTGTAACCTCTTATGTTCAAAAAGAAAGATTACTCTGATTGATATTAGATATAGAGGCAATATAGCTAAAGTGTGAATGGGCACTCGAACTTCAAATGTTATTTCCATTCAATTGGGGGCTAAAATAGTGCACTTGGCTACAAAAATAACCTATATCTATGTGACTGTTCCATCTCCAAGGATCTACTTACACTGATCACGACCAGATTGAGCCTTCAATGTTAGCTCAGCTACAAGGCGCTGAAGCCTCTGAGATCCCGGACCAGGTTTGAGTTTATAAATGTTCCCAACCTCGGTACACTTGGGTTTACCGGAACACCACCCGCCGAGTGTGAATAGTCCATTTCTCCGGTGTAGGAATTTTTTATCAATCAAATCCAGGGCTGGGTCATCTTGCTTAAATTTTCTGGCAAATGCAGCACCACTTGCAATCATTTTTTCAGTGTAGTTGATGTTAAGGACGTGAGGGTGCTGTCTAGGAGGATTGTCCCAGGAAATATAATGCATGTCGCTGTTGACAACGGTTTTCGCTAATTCTGGCACATTGCATGCAACTGTCTGAAAGTAGCCTTCAGGGGAAGATATGAAATTAGAGTAGTACATGAGAAGGGTCCTTGGCAGATTATCCCAACCCCAGACAACATATTCAACAAATTCACGCGATAAAACCATCCATGCTGAACCTGCAATGTAGCAACAATCATTCAACAAAAAAATAAGAAACAACTTTGGAAAACAAAGTAGATAACTATAGAAAGGGAAAAACAATGGCAAGCAAGAAATCAGTCATTTCGCAATTGGTGTGTAGTGTACTACAAGGGGCATTGTTATGAACTTATGACTTATGGCTTGAGATTGAGATTTATTGCTCTTCACTCTTCTGCCCAAAAGGTAAAAGAACGTTTTTTCTTGTTCCAAAAGGAGAATATTTCACCAGACCATGCATGCTTTACTGATTGTAAGAGCACAAGTTTCTGAAATTACACATGCATATATTGTAATTGTGCCTTAAAAAGCTATCTCCTAGGAGGTAATGAAACGAATCAAATAACTTCTATCATAACCAAAATGTTATTATCTTCTGAAAAATAAAAAGAAGGTAGTTATATATAAGGAAGTGACCAATTAATCAATTATTATAAGGACAAAGAGGTGTGTGATCAAGGGGGAAACCAACCAGTGAATAGTTTAAACGCAGTTGGCAAAGTTCTCTTAGGATTGACCCAAAATACATCAGACTTGGTTGACATGTAAAGCCCAGGGTCTATAATTAAAGGCATTGCTCGTTTATCCCTGCAGAGTATGGTTCAGTTCATTATTATGCATAAGTTCAGGTTTCATATGTAGCTTTTCATTTCAGGGAGGAGAGAAGAAAAAAATTACCGCTTCCATCCTAACCGACTCGTGTGCTCAATGAAGTTAAGGCCTCTATCTAAATTCGAAAAAGTATATAGTAGATCTGCACAGTTATAATCCATATTAGTTTAACAATTATAGTTGCAAGTTGCAACCTTAGCATTTGTAGCAGAACAAAATACTAATAGAATCAATGGCCATCTAAGATAACAAACTAACCATCCTGAGTGACAAGAGGATAGTCTGAAGCACTAAGATTAATAAACCAGTCCCAGTCTTTACTTCTCTTGAGCAGAATGGCACAAGCATGAAGAGTATTAGCAACCATCGTCGGTCCTCTATAGGTTACCATATTAGCCTTTGTAATTACAAAAACATTTCCAACCTCTGAGAAGACAGGCTGTTTCTCAACTCTAGAAGCAAGCTCCGACCTTTCTTCTAAGGGCGATTTAAGGTCCAAATGAACAACATAATGGTTTAGCGGATGGTAAAGCGCGAGAAGTGTTCTCCAAAGCTTATCCAAATCACCTTTGGAGCCGGCGATCAAATACGCAAAACGCGGAATTGCAGGCTTAGAAGGAGCCAGAGCAGGAGAAATCTTCCTCTCCACAAATGGGAGGGAAGTTTGGTTTGGTTGTGAATGTGATGGGAGAAAGAAGAATAGTGAATTGATGGAGTGAATTGAAGATACAAGGCCTATGTACAAGGATGTGGCTAGAAAGAGAATACAAAAAGCAGAGGTCATGATGATAGGAAAGATCCATTTTTTCTTCATGTTTAAGAACCCCATCACTAAGAATTACCATGGATACTCATACACTTACACAATTCTCACATTCTAGATTTCATGAATCATTTGAAACATGAATAACCACCAACCAGCTGCTAAATAAATCTAAATGGCATCCTCTTCATATATCTTTTCAATCAACAATCTCTGCCTTTGAAGTTTGAACAGTATCTGTTGAATCCACATCAAACATTAAATTCAAGAAATTTGCAGTTCTCTTCTGGGGTGAGATTAATTGTTCCACAAACAAAGCAATCTCAGGTTTCTTAATCAAACAGGTCAATTAAGAAACCTTTAATTAAATTGCCAAAACTAGAAAATATGTACAGGAAAACAAGACAAATTTGAGCATGAAAAAAATCGACTGAACTTGGAAAAGAATATTAAAGCATTAATTAATTTGTAACAAAAAAAAGCATTAATTAATTAAGAAATAACAGATTTTGCCCTTGGCATTGAAGAACTAAAAATTGTAACAGAGAAAACGAATTATGCAACGAAACACGTATTAGCTTGAAAAATAACGATCTAGAAAAAACAATCGTTATATTGGGATAAAATAAAGATAGGTTTAAGCTCAAACAATGGTCAATTAAGGCCTCGTTTGGAAAAACAACTTAATTAAGCGCTTATGTCATAGGTGCGATCATAAGTGCTTATAACATAAGCGTCATAAGCATGTATTCATAAGCGTTTATTATATAAGTGTTTGTTCATAAGCAATTTTAATTTTTTTGTTAAAATAAATTGAAAATAAGTTATATAAGCATAAATTCTTTTTCATAAGCTTTCATATAGCTTATGAAAATAAGCTCAAAACAACTTATAATAGGTCATAAGTTGTTTGCATAAGCTTTGTCAAACATTTGCACAAACGCTTATATTATTAGATAAGTTCAAATAAGCTATCCCAAACGGATGTAATTTCAATTATAACGATTGTTTGGGAAATACTATGAGAAACACACAACAATAGATGTGCTGTAACGCGTGAAAAGAATATGATCATAAACAGAAACAAACGCGGATCAAAAAATAAATGTCTCATAGAAATTGAAACTGCAGAAACACACAAAAAAATTGAAGAGAGAGGGAACCTGCATGTGAGAGTTAAGAATCTATTAAGTTAATGATCATAATCTAGATCAGAGTGATGTGAAACACTTAGATAGATAAACACGAGAGACAAACCTGTTTTTGTGATGAAGAACGCGTATGAAAATAGAGAAGAAGCAGAGCACATATAAAGCACTAAAATTTAGAGGAAGATGTAAGCAAAAGGAGTTTCTTTTGTTGATGTACGTGTCACACAAAGTGGTGCCATATATATAGAGGGCGTTGCTGCTAACTTCTCGATTACTAGTGCTTTACAACTGAAATAAAAATAAAAATAACAGTCTCTCTCAATATTGACTCGCGGGGTGAAGATGCAATGTTTTTGTTAAGAGTTCGGTTTATATGAATTGAACTTTTAACCTCCAGTTTTAAACAACAATTTTTTATTATTGCGACTAACACATATTAAACCTTTTGATCTATGGACCGTGTGTTTCTTTTAAATTGTGTTATTTTTTATTGTTAGAAACGCATAAAAGTAGAGATAATTTAATTTAGGAAATTAAGACTTGTTTAATCCACGTCTACCCACTCTTAAATATTAAATTTGACTTCTTTTTTTTAATATCATGAAGGCACACCATTATCTTTCCCCTCACACGATCATGTCTGTCTACTTGTAACACAGATCACCATCTTAGACTAGACAAATTCGTAAGTCGTAATGAAGTCAAAAAAAAAATTATGTAAAATTATTCATTTTCGTTGAGGCATGGCAAAAGAGTGGAAATCAGACAACTAATCAAAGTTAGCACTTCTAATGAGATAAGTCAGCCACGACACTCAATGTCAATGATGGTTTTTCACTTTTTCTGCTTGAGCAAAAGCAGAAATTGGGTATACGTCGTTTTTACATTTTAGGATTTTTTTTAAGGATTTTTTAGGCTAATCATTCATATTCATATTTATACCCTATTTATTGGACCATTTAAAAGGGAATTTAAAAAAAATTCCTCAACTACCACCAAACGCGTGCCGTCAACTGTAGGATTCCCCTGGTAGAAAAAAAAAACAAAATTTCCTCATTCAATAAGTATTACATATTCAGACTTTTTTTTTAGAGCAAAAGGAAACATATACATATTCAGACTTACACAAAATAGAGTACGCAACGAAAATAAAAAATATAATAGATTTTTTTTAAAAAGAAAAAATATAATAGATGATCATAAAGATAGTAGAAGAAAAATTACTGAAAAAAAATGGAAGAAAGTAAAGTGATGTGAATAAATCAAAACTTTTTCACATCCCCGGCCACAAAGTGTATTGCAAAGTTTGGTGGTAATTTGTATTTTTGGTAGATGGAAATAAAAGACACAAAATCAATAACACAACTACCAGAAAAATTTTCCAGCCTCCATACAGGGATGGCAATGGGTCTCATGGGTACCCGCTAAAAATACCCACAATGGGTAGTGTAAAAACCCGCTAAACGAGTATGAGGTTGAGTATGGGTAATTACCCGTAAAAATAGTGGGTATGAGTGCGGGTATGGGTACCATACCCGCACCCATACCCGCACACATTTATTAATTATTTTTATTATATATATACACACTTGGAAGTATATATATCAACAAAATTAATTAAAGTTATAACTTTTTAACTTACTCTTTTAAAAATGAATCATTTTACTTATTAAATATTTGGATAGATCCCATGGATTAAAATTGTCATCACCTTCCCAAAAGATATCGGGTTGTCCTTCCCATCCTTGGTCATAGTATTGATGTTGGTCATATCCATGGAATCCACTCAAACCAAAAGCATCCATTGAACCCTGTAAAAATTACTTTCACACACAAGTTAGTAGCACCGATTCAATGAAGCAATTGTAATAAAAACTCCAAACAATAAAACTCAAGAATCAATCAACAAAACGAAATTATCCCCGGCAACGACGTCAAAAACTTGATAGCAATTTCGCAAGTGTACAGATTGATCGAAGTAATACAAAAGATTGTCGAACCACAAGGATAGTTGTTTGTTGATTTGATCTTGGAGATTAATGTTTGGAATGGAAAAGAAAAAGAAATATAGATTAAAGTTTGTTGTGATGGAAGCAATTGTAACAAAAGCATAAACAAGAATATTGTAAAACTTATGAGAAAACAGTACCCTGGGTCAAGTTTTACCCAATTCAGTTATGTTACTCACAATCTAATTCATATATGAACTCTTAGGAACATTTCTATGGTGATGTAGCCTTTACCTTCACTTGTTAATACATTAATCAAGTAAATCATTCAATTTCAGTTGCTAAGCCTAATGCCTTAGTACCTAGTCAATTCAATTGAAGAATGAAGCTTGTATGTTCAGGCCAACACAATAAGTTCTCACCCTTATACCTAAGTGATAGCAAACAAATCAATCTAATCCCAAGTCTCTTAATCCTTACCAACTGTCGTTGTGCAAGAAGAAAGCAAAACACTTGCATGCATTCAAGAGAGTATTGAAACAGAGAAAAGATACATAGAAAGGAAACTTTATTCATATAAGAAACTCAGAAGTTCATAACATAACTTAAACTAGGATCCACAATCCCAAGGTACAAAGGTAAACTAGCCAAACATGGCTAGAGAACTCATAATGCAAATCAAAAGAACAAAAACCTGAATTAAGAGTGCTAAGAAGCCTCCACAAGCTCCAAGAAACTAAAACTCTAAGTTTTATTCAAAAAGTTACAAGCTACCCAAAAGAAATGACAAAAACCCAATTTATAGAGTTTCCAGCGGCGCACCACGCATGTGCGTGGCCTCCTCCACGCACATGCGTGGAGCATCTGTAAAAAATCAGCCTCCTTGTTAGCCCACCACGCATGTGCGTGACCTAGGGGGCGCACATGCGTGGCCTTCAGCGTTTATTGCTTTTCTTCAACAGAACGACCACGCATGTGCGTGGCCTCCTCCACGCACATGCGTGGGTCATCAGATTCCTCATCAATTTTGTAACTCATTCTTCATCTATCATCATGGCTCATTACTTGGCTTTCAATCATCATCATTAGCCATCAAAATCCTATCAAACCTGAAAAGCTTCTCAAGAAACCATCAAAACAACAATGTAACTCATGGAAACATCTTATTAATCATGGTAACTCATCAACCCCTCATTCAACTCAGCAAATAAGAACCCCAAAGGACCATCAACACCAATATTCTCACAAGATTCCAGCTCAAACCTGACCATAGGGATTAACCTTAAACTAAAACTAATAAAAACTAACAAAAAGATCAAATAAATAAATTAAAATTCATAAACTAATGCAGATGCATAAATGAACTAAGAAGGACTCAATTTAACTTAAAACTTGATGAAAGACTCAAAAAGAAGAATAAAGGAACAAAAAGGACTTGATAAACATAGAATAAACCTCGGGTCATCAAGTATTGTTCTTAGAGCCTTCTTGGGGCCTTTTTCCAGGTTTGATTATGTCTTTCTTAGCCATGCTTGACTAAGTTTCTTTTAGCATGCAGGATGTGAATTATTTTCTTAGTTATGTTCTAAGTTTCTTAGTTTGTAAGAACGTGATATAAATCTATGCATCTATTTCCCTTTTACAATATTAACCTGAATTCATGAAAGTTATTTTGCTTATTATCTTCATCAAATGGAAGTTTGGTTTAGAATAATGAACTTGAGATTAAATTGATTCGTTGCTGGCACCTTATGAATAATGGTATGGGCTAATAGTCGGTGGTCTGATAAAGAAATCTAATCTTCAATTGAATTATTTGTAGGTACTAAGGAATTAGTCTAATGAGATTGAATTTAACGTTTTTCTCACTTAAGTAATTAACTTGTAAAGATCTAAGCTAGATCAACCATAGATGAATTTCAAGAGCTTCATACACTCTTAGTTGTCTTGAACATAACATGAACTTATGAAACTAAAGTCAAGTGCTTGTCTTTTATCATAATCATTTATTTGCTTCTTAATCAAGTTCAATATCAAACTAATTATATATTGCTTTAGCTTTTCTTGTGTTCTAAACAACTAGTTCTTCTTACAATTTGGTTTGGCACACAACCCATGTGGATTCAACAATCTTTTGTATTACTTCGATCGATCTGTTCACTTACGAAATACGTATCAATGGACCAGCTCAAATCATGGAATAAAGCTCAGTAACGTGCTTTCTAAGGGAAAATATAATGGCAAAGTATTGAGCACCATAACCCTTTTTTTTAATTATTTTTCAATAATAATGCGTGGAAATACACAATTCAACAATCACTATTCGACATACAATTTTGTGGCGGTTAAAAACAGCGGTTAATGTTTATTTGGAGTTAAAAGTCATCACTAAAAAGTAGATGGGATGTTATAGAAAAGTCAATGTTTATGAAACATCCTTACTCATTGTTTTTACTAAAACAAGGAAGAAAGAAAATGAAAAAAGCAAAAAAATCTCACAATAACAGTGTCAAAAACGGGAATCTAATGTTTTACCGTTTCGAAGAAATCGAGGTAGCGAAATCCACTCCGGAACCTGATCACATTTGTTTTATAGTATAAATAGGACAATGTAAAAAAACACCACACTCTCTCTCTCTCTCAATCTAGTTCTGATTAGTCTTGCACGTGGAGACGCTTGAGGTTCGGGTCTAAGATCTGACCCTTCTCCCTATATTTCGATTCGGATTTTGAGACATCCTTTTTCAAAAGGGGTCTTCTTCTTCTCTGCACTCTCTCCACACACACTGGTATTCTTCTCTCTGTTATTGCTTGAGCAGTTTTTAGTTTGTTTCTGTTGTTTTTTCAGTTGAATGTTTGTAACTTTTTGTGTAAATCAATGGTTTGGATGATCGTTCAATGTGTTTAGATCATACCCTTTTGGAATTTTGTTTTTCTGTACTAGTTGTTTTCATTTTCTGGGATTTTGATTTGCATGTTGGGTTTGATCATTGAACTGGTTTGACTATCTCCCTAAAAACCCAGATTTGAAATCTTATATCTGAATTGTGGTGTTGTGTTGTGTGTTGTTGATTTCCTCTGCATGTTTGAGATGGAGATGGTAATATGTAGATCCCCTTCATCCATTTCACATGCCATGATTGAAGATCGAGTTTCTGTTATCTAATTGAATGAATTCAGTACTCATCGTTGACTTGACTGAGCTTTGTCCTGCATATGCTCTGTGGCTTTATATATATGTGTGTATTTTGGTTAATTTATAGTTATATAGACGATTAGTGTTCCGAAATTTTTCTTTTCGATTCATGATTTAGCCTTTGCTTATGCACTCGACTTGATTCGAATCGAAGAGAATTTTTAGAGTATCTGTTTGCTGAGCTTGTGGATGAACTTGTTAAATTATACATGCTCCTAATTGCTGAATCTTTCCCTATATTGATATGATATACATGTGTATTTTTTTCTCTGGAATTAGGTTTTGTGACTTGTTGTTGGAGACATGGCGGTTGAGGTTGTGGGATTTGAGATGGTTCAAGGACCAGGACCATTTGAGAACGGTGCTGAAGGAGGCAAATCTGTTTTGCATGAAAAGGAGAATGGAAAACTGGACCAAGATGTGGGAGCTGGTAAGCCCATCAAGTTCGGGTCACATGGAGATGAATCTGCTGCTAAAGGGGAAGGGAATGATGTTTCAGATTCCAATGTGCCCAAAGATGTTGGTGAAGAGTGGCCTGCACCTAAGCAGATTCATTCTTTTTATTTTGTCAGGTGCCGGCCTTATGATGATCCAACCATCAAAACTAAAATTGATCAGTTTGACAAAGAGATTAGCAAGATAAATCAAGGCCGGTTTCAGATCACTGAAGCTCTGAAGGCAAAGCGGGTGAGTAGAGAATAGTTCATCATTGTTGCTTGTTGAAGTTTTAATTGTTCTTAGGGGAAATTAAAATGTGAAGAGAATCGAAGGAGTAAAGTAGGATGTGGCAATGCAGTCAAAGGCCCCAAAATGAGACTGCAGAAGGGTCTGCACCATCTGCTTGTTGTATTCATAACTGTTTAAATCCTTATTCATAACTGTATTACCCCTAAAAGTCGAGTCATTTAACTTGCTACTGTGATGCTATCATGTTAAGGGAGACAGAATAGAATGTTCCATAACATTTTCAAATTGAACAGTTAAAACTTCGTGTTCACTATAATGTATGATGCTTGAGTTGTTAGTCATATGGAAAGTTAATGGAAAAGAGGAAATGATTTATTTTCTGATGTTGACTCCTCTTATGTGGATAATTTATACAAAATAGTAAATGTTTTATAATCTAATGTTGACTACTATTTCATGAGGCACACATGTTTTGGTGCCTTATGTTTGGGAGATGGGGTGTATCAGCTTGATAGCTCTGTGGTTAAATGTGCAAAAAGATGTATATAATGTTATGACATAATTTTAGTATGTTTAATTATCAATGTTGGGATCTTTTCAAATGTGGAGCTAGCTAACATAGAAATGTAAATATATGGGAATCACCTGATAGTAGATTAATGTGGCTTGCACATTCTGCTCTTTCCTTGAAAGCTTATATTTGTGTAATGATATAATGATCTTCTTCTCTACAGACATCTAACACAATTGTATTTTGGTGTTTACTCTTCACTGCAGTCAGATCGTGCAGAGTTGATTTCTCAGATTAAGTCTCTTAGAGATAACAGTAGGCAATTTCAGAGTATGGTTGATGAGAAAATAAAAGAGATTGAACCTCTACAGCAGGCACTGGGAAAGCTGCGTACTGCAACTAATGCCGGTCGGGGTGGCTTATGCTCATCTGAGGAGGAACTTAATGATGTTGTATGTTATGAGTCCCAAGTTTTTTCAATTTAGAGTTTGTCAGTTTATCTGTATTATATAGTTAATCCAAACACCTATCCTCCATTCACCCACTTCTCGCATTGCATATTCTATAATGGATGCAGATATATAGCTTTCAGTACCGCATACAACATGAGAGCATTTCATTGGCTGAGGAAAAACAAATCCTCCGAGATATCAAACAGCTTGAGGGGACAAGGGAGAAAGTTGTTGCTAATGCTGCAATGAGAGCCAAGTTACAGGACTCTATGGGGCAGAAAGACACAATTCAAGATCAGGTTAAGGTAAGATATTTGTGCTATTGGGGTTTAAAGTGTTTCTTAATTAATTTATTTTTAAATCTGTATTTTTCATCAAGTTGTTGAGAAAAAATATTTCTTGCAGCTTATAGGTGGGGATTTAGATGGAGTGAAGAAAGAGAGACAAGCAATTCGATCCAAAATCAAGCAAATTGATGAGGAGCTGAAAGCCAATGAAAAGGATATCCAGTCTCTACAGGAAGAACTGACAGCTGTCACACAGAAGAGGGAAAAAGCTTTTGAGAGCATTCAGCAGCTGAGAAAACAGCGCGATGAAGGGGTATGTTTTGCTTTAAATATGAGCACTGTCTAGTGTCTAGTGTCAAGTCTAAGGTAGCTTTTGGTGAACAGGTTAGAACAGGACAAAACATGAATTCTGTTTCATGTTTGATGCATATTAAAAGTATAAAATAACAGGATTCAAGTTAAAAAATAAGTGATATATTTTGGTTTTACTTAAAAGATGCTGCCAAAGAAAATGACAGGATAGGCCGTCTTATTTTTGCATTTTCATCTCACTTGGTATGCACAAATTTAAAGATGGAATGCTGTGGTGTTAGATCATTTTCGTCTTTCATTTGTTTTCTTGATTTTACCAGAATGAGGCATTCAATGACTTCCATTCGTTTTTCAAATTCAACTAATTTCATCCATTACCAGAACCCCATTCAATCTTACTATTAGTGAAGTTTATACCTAAATTTTGCTATTTCAGAGATTTAGTTAAAATTGTAATAAGAATCCTGACTCCTGAGTTCCGCCAAACTGACAAGTGACAATTATTTAACATACCTATTGTCATGAACTGAGTAAAATATAATTTTGTCCTTCATTGAAACCTGCTTGATCCTGTTTGTGTAGTTTTCATGTAATTTTTGTCATTTCTTTATTCTGTTTTCCTGGGCTTCAGATTATTTCTTAATTCAAATTAACATTTTCTTTTGCAGAACTCCTATTTCTACCAAAGTCGCACACTTATGAATAAAGCACGGGAGCTTGCTGCGAAGAAAGATATTAACGCTATTGACGAACTTTCACAGACAGAGGTTTGTCTACATGATATTCATTATTTGGAGTTATCCAATATTTAATGTTGGCATTGTCCTTTAACCATGCAATCGTCTTTTCCTACTTTTCCTGACTGTGATGAAATGTGGCTGAATCTTAACTTTACCCCCATGGTTCTAGGTTGAGAAATTTATGTCACTCTGGAATAGTGACAAATCTTTTAGGAATGATTATGAGAAGCGAATGTTGCAATCATTGGATATGCGGCAGTTGAGTAGGGATGGACGGATGAGGAACCCAGATGAAAAACCACTGCTGGAAGAACCAAAACCTGCTGAAACTGATGCATTTTCAAAAGCTATCCCAAAGCAGCCAAAGGAGGAGCCTAAGCCTTCTCCCCAAGAAACTTTACCTACTCAGAAAGAATCGAAAAACAAAGTGAGAGATTTGAAAGCCAAACCGGATAAGAAGGATTTAGAGGAAGCTGATGAATATGAATTTGAAGTTCCCCGAAAGGAGACCCCTCCCAAAGAGCCTGAAATCGATCCAGCAAAGCTGAAAGAGATGAAAAGAGAAGAGGAAATTGCAAAAGCGAAGCAGGCCTTGGAAAGGAAGAAGAAGTTAGCAGAGAAAGCGGCAGCCAAAGCAGCTCTCAAAGCACAAAAGGAAGCTGAGAAGAAGCTTAAGGTGATTTGATTGTTGATGTGATTCTTTTTGGATTTGGATTCTCTCATGTTAGTTTTTGTCATGTATGAGAGAGGATTGCATAAAACTAATTATGATAAGACCCATTTTTATTTATGTAGGGTACATTAGTTTTACTTGTGCTGTCCTCTCTCATAACACGCCATTGTTATTTGACTTCTTAACATGAGAAGATCCAAATCCTTTATCTCATTTCGTTCATGTATGTATTTCAAATTCTGACATCTGTTTTTAGGACCGCGAGAAGAAGGCAAAGAAGAAAGCTGGAATTGTGGAGGAACCGGCAGATGAAGTCGTCGAGGCTCCACAGGAAGAAACCATCAATGATAATGTTGAAGCGGCAGCTCCTGTGAAGGAGAAGGTCCCAAAGGAGAGTGTTATCAGGTCCAGGAGTCGAGCGAAAGGCCCAGATTCTCTTCCAAAAGGTATTCTCAAGCGGAAAAGGTCTAACAATTACTGGATATGGATTGCATCTGCTGCTTTGTTAGTCCTGCTGTTGTCGGTGCTTGGATACATCTATCTTTTCTGAAAAGCTTAGATCTACAAGAAGGAGCTGTAAACCAAATTTTCCTAGTGAGTGGCTAAGTATGTGAGGGTAGGCCAAGTAATTTCTGTTGTATACACCTTTTTGGGAGAATGGACCAAACACGCACTCTGTTATGCTTAGCTCCTGCTTTATGGAGAAGCTGTATACATTAGCTTGACTTTGTACTTTTTGAATTTTCAGATTTCATGAGATGTTTTGAATATGTTTGTTATAGTTAATTGGTAGGAGGAATGGTGCTCTATGATATACTGAACATCTTTATGTTGAGAGAAAATGTTGGTGGTAGTCTTTGATGATACAGATTAGAGAATAAAATCTCTGCAGGAGGATGAACATGGTCATCATTCATCAAGCTGTCAATTGAATATTAGTGCAAAACTGCAACTACCAATTGGAATGTAATCATTTTATATTGCAAGTTGTTCAAAATAACCATGTTGACCTAATGCAACTATTTTGTTTGAATTTGTTTCTAAAATTAAATCTTTTCCTCTTTTTTAGAGGATGCGCATTTTGTCTGTTAACTTCATTGTGAATGAAATTTTGACATTGCCAAAATGATTTTTACCTAAGAGGGGATCGAACCCGGGCCAGAAGCCTAGGTGAAATAATTAAGTTTGAGAGAACGAATTTCTATTTTTAAATAATGGTGTAAAAATAAATTTTGCAAATTGTAGAATTATTTTTTTAGAATGAAATAGACAATTTTTGTTTTTAAAACAATTGTTTCTAAGATATTTATAAATATTTATTGTATATTTATTCAAAAATATTTTTCTTTACTCATTTTTTTTAGAATTTAGAAATGTTTTCTTAGAAACATTTTCACCATAATACATAAAAAATTTAATTACTTCGAGGAATTTAAAATATTTTATTAATATTTTAAATATTTTCAAAATTATAGTATATTTATTAAGTACAATACTCTAAAATTCAAAATTTTGTACATAAAAGTATTATAGGTGCGGATAAAAATTAAATATATGAATGACTTAATCGGTACAAATAATTTTCTCCAAACCCTAATTAATTCAACATGTGAACACCCTTAGGTTCACTAAAAGTTAAGGACTAACTATATGGCAAAGGCTAGGGTGGTCCCTTTTTTTTTGGGCCACCGGTGGACCATCATTAAACACCGTTAGATCTTGAAATCTCAGAATATTCTTTAGGTAAGTGGTTAGAATTGAAAAGATGATAACATGGTAAATTTATAATCATGCTGCCTCACTTTCATCCTCACCACTCTCACTCTCCCTTTACCTCGCCTCCTCCTTTGCGACTGCAACCACCGCACAACCTCTAGAATCGCCGACAACCACCAGAGCTCTTTTGGTGGTTAGTGGAAGTAGCGATCAAAGTCTCCTCTTCCTCCTCCTCCTTATGCTTCTTCTCCAATCTAACAACCTTCAACCCCAACACCCACAACCAAACTCTGCCACCACCGAGCCACTTTCTTAAGCCTTTCTCTTCCAAGACAACATCTTCATCACCATCACCATCATTGAAACCTAGATAAAGCTGACCGATGGATTTTGTTGCAGACGTGATGGTGCGTTTTGTTGTCGAAAATTGGTGGGTTTTGTTGCCGACGTGATGGTGATTCCAATGGTGTTGGTCTTGTGATGGGAGGACACCAGAGTTCGGTGGAAAACGTCGCTGGAGCTGCCACTGAAAACTACTCCTAGCGGCGGTTTGTGACGTAGATCCTCCAAGTCCAAGCTTCATCCTTACCGAGGAAGGTATATGTGAAAGCTTTGTGGAGTTTTAACGAAGGAAAGTGGAGATCCATGATGGTGGTGATGATATTAATGAGGAAGAAGTGAAAGTGTAAATTGAGATTATTGCATATAGTTAATTATTTTCTCCGTTCCAAAATATAAGTTGTTTAAGAATTTGTATTATATTTCAAAATATAAGTTGTTTTGCAAACTCAATGCATTTTTTCTCTATATTTTCCTTATATACTCTCATTTAATATTATATTTCTTAATTACTACCTTCAATTTACACCAATCATAACTTTCACTATGCACTTAACCAATAATAACATTTCTCTCTCCTTAATATAACAAACTTTAATTAGGGGTATTCCAATCAAAATATTTATCAAATAATGAGTTCTTAAATAATGTGCACAATTTTAAACAACCTATATTTTGGAACGGATGGAGTACCAAATAGGTCATTGGTCCACGAGCAGTAAAAAAAAGTGACTACCCTATTTATTTTCATAATTTGAAAGATGCAATCCTATGCAACAATTCTACGGGTAATGAGCACGAGTATGAATATATAGGTACTCAGAAGATACGAGTACAAGCATTGCCTACGCTAGTATGGGATAGATAGGGGTAAGTTTTTAAAATGCGAGTATAGGATCGATACTATATAGTATCCTTCAACTTTAACCCTTTGAATTAAATGTAATGGAAATAAGAGCTGATTATGAAAGGAAAAAACAAAGCTCCTAGTCTCACTGTTTGAGCGCTCGTTCACCCGAACAAAGGGTGAGGTGAAGATTCCCTCTTCTTCATCACCCGGGTGAAATTTACCTTCTCGCCATGGCTGCTGCTACTAGCTTTGGAACTTCATGGTGTCTAAGAAGAGCAGCTCATGCTTTTGCTCTCTCTCATCTTCATATTCTACGCAGCAATGCCAACCTCTCTTTCCAAACTACCCTCACCGCCTCTCATCTTCTCTCCGTTTCCACTTCTTCAGGTCTCAGCTTACTTTACCAATTTCATTTTCCCCTTGCTTTTCAGGTTTTATTTGTAACTTGATGCTTTTTCGCATACCCATTATGTTTAATCGCTTAAAAATGTAGTCTTTTTCACAAACAGAATCATGGATACTGGAAACCAGGACGAGAAAATTTGTTCATTATTTTAGTCCACTATTTTAGTTCCAAGGTGCATAAATTACAGTATGAAAACTCAACAGGGTTATAAATGTTGCTAATGAATGGAGAAGTGGGTTTTGTAAATTATAATCAAGTTGAAAACTTGGTGTTTAATGGCGGATAGGGTAGCGTAGCGGCAAACCCAAAAAAACGTTATTTTGAGTGCTATTGCGGTGCTATAATGGCAAATAGCGGACAATAGCGGCAAATAGCGGTGAATAGTGGCGTAGCGGTGAACCCCAGGGTGCTACGCTGTAGCGCTATTGAGCCGCTATGGCGCGCTGTTAACAAGCCAGGCGAGCAGTGATTCTTTTGTGTTATTGCTCAAAACTCATAAACTTTACTACATGTGTAATAATGGTGAAGCGGAATTGGGACGGAGGGACAGATTATCAACTGTGTTGTTGTGGGCTAGTGTGTTGCAAGTTAGACTTCATTCTTCGGATAAAATCACCAATAAAGTGATTGATTGGTCAATTAAGCAAGTGAATTAGAGCCATTACGTGTCAATTAGCTTGACTTGTGAACTGGTGACAAGTGGTAACATGAGTGGAGATATGGCTCCATCAGTGGTATATGGCTCCTGATTCTTGAAAGTAGGCTTGTTAAGTGGTTTTTCCAGGTCACAAGTGGTAACATAGTTAGATACTTGGCTCAGAGTAAAATGTGCTTGGTGTGCTCCTAGAAAGACCTTGTTTGTTGACTATTGAGTACTTGGGTGAGGCTTGAGCATGACTAGGAGTGTTAAGGATTAATACATGAGGAACAGATTGTTGGGAACTGATAGAAACTGAGTCCAGCAATGGGTAATGATGCAGAATTAACAGAGAATATGAAAGGAGAACGGAAGAAATCAGTAGCAAGAATACTACTGCCCACAGCAAAGCTCCTATAGAGAGAAAGCTCTCTCCATTCTCAACAAACTAATTGATACTCAAATTATACATCCCCACTAACTCTCGTAGCCTATTTGTTGATACTTCCCCCATGAGTATTTAACTTCCCATTCCCCTTTTCAATCTCTTCCAGTTCGGCATCCTTATTCTTTCTCCTGTAAACTCTCCAAACCCAAGGCCTGTGTGCTACCAACTGATGGGGCCTATTTAGGATGGTAACAGGAACTTATTTATTTGTTAAATGAAGGTGTGAGTGAAGGAGTTTCATATTGGACAGGGTGAGTATAATTTAAAGTGGACCCATGAACTTGATGCCTTAAGGTTTTGGGTTGGGTAGTGTCAGGTTCACTAATGTGGTTTCCCCGGTAGCTCCATTGATACATATCTCTCCCTGGTGTTTTTGACTCCGCCAACAGCCAAATAGTCTGGCTATCTCCAACAAAATGGGGGCTGTATGTCTTGCGTGAAAAGTTTTTGTGCAATGGGAAAGGTTGTAAAACACTGTTCTATTGTCATCTCCAGTCCTTGTTAGTGCCAGTTGTATTTTATGTGTCAGAGATATTCCAGGAATGTTTATCATTAGATAAATTTCACTTTAGATTTTATTTGCTTGCTCCTTTAACTGCTATGCGATTTGGAGATATTATCCTTATATCATCTAATGTAAAGATGCATGCTAGGTGAATGGAGAAGCAATATTCATGACTTTTTTTACCACTTTTAAACTGCTAGTTCATAAGTATGTACTTCTTCTTGTAAGCTAAATCTATTATTTGGGCATCTCAATCCAGTTTCATGTTTTTAATGCTTCATGAAGTGCAGCCTCAGGGGTCAGCCAGACTGTACAGGCTTTAAAAGGAGAATTTGATGTGTTACTCAAGGGAGTTGGAGAAAGAAGTGTAACAAAAGAAGTGAAGCATATTCTTGAAATGGTAATTTCTTCTGTTTCCGCTAGTCCATATAAATGTCATTTTGAAATTTGCCTGAAGCACGTTGTGTGCCACATTGGAAATCCCTTTTTCGCCTCATGTAAGTCCGATGTCCATTGCCTGTGTAAAAACTATTTAGGTCTGGTTGGGCCTTTGGTCCATTAAATGTGTTAAAATCTTTACTTACCAAACATTATTCAATCCCTGACTTGGTTGTCAATTTCATTTTGTTGTAGGCTAAACGAGCATCATTAAAACGAGAGGTTCTCCATACAGATTTTCTAACCCCTCCAGTGGTGAAGGAATCTATGCAAATATTGGAAAAATTAGCAGAAGTGAAAGCAATTGCTCAAGGAGGTTACCCACAGGTAAACATCAAGATAAATGCTTTCCATTCCCTTGGCACCTAAGTTATCTGTACTTTTATGTGGGCATTGAAGCTAATGTTCTCCAGGCTGAACGATGTCGGATTTCTGTTGGTCATCCAGATGTACTGACAAGTGATCCAGTAGTTATTTCAGCATTAAGGTAAGTGCTGAAAATTTTGTTACCAAAATGGTCAAGCTCACTGCATCCATTATTAACGTTTACTTAAAATTACACTTTCCAGCATCACAGGGAACTTTCAGTTTGAACCTTGCTCTCATGGTGACTTCCTTGGCTCAGTTCTCGGTACAGGAATTGTCAGGGAGAAAGTTGGAGATATCATATTGCAGGTATTC
The DNA here is from genome assembly GCF_012489685.1 of Lotus japonicus. Classification (NCBI taxonomy): domain Eukaryota; kingdom Viridiplantae; phylum Streptophyta; class Magnoliopsida; order Fabales; family Fabaceae; genus Lotus; species Lotus japonicus. The sequence continues at coordinate 20,719,952 of NC_080043.1, forward strand.
CTCCCCCCCCCCCCCTTCATTCATTTCAAGAATGTGCTGTTTGAAATTATGTTCTGTGCACTCAAGGGTACTAATAGAAGAATTTAATAGTATCATTCTTTAACCATGTTCTTATGTTGTTTTATGCAACTGAAGAATAGTAGTGTATTTACAAGGAACAGTTAAGGCTTTGCAGCTTTTAATAGACATGCTTCTCTGGGATATGTAGTTTTCCTTTATTTCAGAAACTAGTTCATGTTACACTACTTTACAGTTTGTTTGCGCATCAAAGACTCCCATTATCTAATCCAACCATATCAAAGCTGTTCAGAGAAAACGTGACTTGAAGTAAAATCCTAATATAAATAGACTTCAGCTATAATAGTAGCATAGCATAATCTGCAATTTGTTGCATATTAGATATTATAGTATTATACAACAATTTACCATCTCATAAGTTGTTCATTTGTTGAATTTGTAGTTCTAATCTCAATTTTATCCCTCTCATCGTGTGCACAGTAGAATACAAGACTATTGTCTAAGGCTGCTATTATCTCTAATGTTAGTTATTGACTCCAGTTGTTGTTTGATGACAAAATAATTCTATTTTCTTCTGCTAATTAGTTAGATCTGTAATAGGAAGTTATCCATACAATGGGGCTGAACAAAGTCAAATCATTGTGGCAGAAAGAAAAACTGAACTCAACATCTGTCTAGAAAGCAGTATTGGAAAGAAGGGTCACTTTTATATAATTCAGTTGGCAATAATTCAGTTTGCTACTGTGTTGTTCATCTTTTGGTTCGCTGCAATTTAAGTTTATTGACATGACCTGGATTACATTGTCTTATTTGCATTCATTTTGATTTTTATTTGACTTCGTCTGTTGTATTTATCCCATTAAATATTTGTTTTTTCTGTTTATTTTTCCAGTGTGCATATAAATAGCCCAAACATATTTTAGGGAACTTTGACATTGCTGCCTTTGCTGTCCAGGGTGAGCAGGGTGCTCAGATACTAATTGTACCAGAACTTGTGGAATTTATTATGTCAACACTGGATAAGGTAGCGCTATTTCACTTACTACTTTGTACAGTTTAATTTCTGAATAAACGTCTAAAAATTTGAACAAAAGGAAATAGTTTGATGTAATACTTATTTTACATGATAGCATGAATATTTTTCCAAATTGTGGGGTGCAATTTTTTTTTAAGAATCTGTATACGAGCATGGTAGACTATTTAAGTTATGAAACTATATAGTTTCTTATAAATAAATATTGTGAAAGTTCATTTATAAGGATAAAATATGTATCTCTTCATTCTAAATGCTTCTACACTAAAATGTTCAAATATTTCAGCGTGCAATATGATACTAGGAGAGGTATAATGGCAGGCTTTGGCGATGAAACGAAGTAATGTTTCATATGTTAGAGGAATCAAATATATGTATTGTGGGACCACAACTAGTGTTAGATGAGAACATGAGGTGTGGCAACAAAAGATCTTTGTGAGTTGGGTTTCAACCTGTTTTTCCCCAAAAGAACCTGATATAACCCATCTGTTTTCTGAACCCCTTATCTCCTCTTTTGTCTTCTAGACCCTCTTTCCAATCTGATCTCTAAACACAGTTGTTCTCTTCAAAACCACTTGCTGGTTACTGGTCGCTGCTGTTTCTCTCAATTCTCTGTGGTTCTTCTTGTTCAAGTTTCACCTTCTCTTGCTGCTGCTTGTTCTCTTGCATGTTTTGGGTGCTTATTCTGTCGCTTCTGCTGCTTGTTTGAAATCTTGTTGGGCCCTTGTTCTCCCTCTTGTTTCAATTGGGTTTTTCGGCTGCTTCTTTGTCTTTCTTTTGCTTGTGAAGGAGGTACTCTCTCTAATTTTTTTGGTTAAGGTCTAGATTGGTGCTGTTTTGTTGCTGAAATTGTCTTCCAAAGGCTGGTGTTAGTGGGTCTGAGGGATATTTTCTTGTTTATAATATTTAATATACATACATATATATATATATATATATATATATATGTATGTATGTATATATTGTGTGTGTGTGTGTGATTTATATGCTTACATATGAATTTTTTAGATATTATGATTAGGGGAGGAAATAGGTTAGGTCACTTGTCGGGAACAAGCAAGGCCTATTAGTTGCTCAATAAATCAATTCAAGGCATTTTAAAAGCGTATTTAGCTAAAAATAAAAATAAAAAAAATTTATTTTTGCTATTATTATTATTTTATATTTTAATAATAATATCATGAAGTTATATCCTTAGTGACACATTTAAAGATTTAAACATGTTGACGTATTTATAAGTTTGAGTTTATAAGCCTATTTAGAGAGATTTATAACTTATTTAAGTCCCGTATCTTAGTTAGACTTGTAGGCCTGAGTGCCTGACCAAACTTTTATAAAAGGCCAAGTAAGACCTTGAAAAATGATATGTATCAGTCCTACAGGTCAATCTTAGGTATTAGAAAGCTCAACTCAGCCTATTTCCACCCCTATTATGCATTTTTTTGATAATGTAGCTTACTGCACCTAGTGGGTTAACACTTTTGTTGTTGCTGTTTTACTGCTTAAGAGAAAGGTTTTTGTTGTTGTTGCACTGCTTTTGAGCAGTTTCTCTTTTGTGTAATTGATATTATTTATGCACTGATTGCATTCTTCTTTCAGGTTGGTAATGTTTCTGTATCTTGCAGCAAGATACCATTAATTTCTCTTGACTATGAACCACCAAGGTATGTTGATCCTTGTGTCAAGTCCACATAGTGTTTAATTGCCAGTTAGACTTTAGTAATTTTGTTTATTGTGCAGAACAAGATCATTCAAAACTGTAGAAGCATCACTAAGAGTTGATGCACTTGCAAGTGCAGGATTTAAGATTTCACGTTCAAAGCTAGTTGACATGATCAGGTTGGCAATCCCTAATATACATATACATATACATATACATATACATATACATATACATATACATATACATATACATATACATATACATATACATATACATATACATATACATATACATATACATATACATATACCATGCCTGTTCATTATTTGTAAATTGTTGATTGCGTACGATTGTAGTGCAGTGGTCCATGAGATCTTGTTTTCTAAAAACTATTTTAAACTTGTTTCTGCTAAGTAAAATAATGGTCAGTTATGACTTATGAACGTTGTACAGAAACATATGCATAAATTGACTGTCTTTGAATTTGATTAGCTGTAACTGAATCAGCCGGGATTCCCGTTGAACTCAACACGAATCCACACTGAATCCAACATGTAAAAATCCTGCTTCTCCAGTCCACATTAAACTCAACGTTGCAAATTTTAGCTTCTCCGTTTGTGTCTTGAGTTACTTGAAATCATGTTTTTGTTGGCTCTAATGCCATAACAAACACGCACTGGTCTCCTCGCTGACTTTCTTTTCTTCCCATTTCTTTCAATGTCCCTGTTGGCTCGCAAAAAATCCCTAACAGCTATGAGGGTAGCCGAAGAGATGAGTTAGCCGAAGCAAGTAGCTAGCTGTTTGAGTAAAGTAGCCGGATGAAGAGAAGTCATGCATCTGGACGGGATTTATGGACAATTATATCAGTCGTTGTTTGACATACACTCAGAATCTATTTTCAAACTATACTCAGAATCTCGGGTTTATCACGTGAAATATCAAATATGGATCTGATGTGTATCGTCCTCCAATAAGGAAGGTTAATGAAAGAAGGAATAAGAGGAAGGCTGCTGTTTAGCCTTATTCCTGTTATATATTGTTATCTGTGTAATAAAGACTAGCTTAGTATCTAGTCTGTTAATTGGGCAGTTGGGATTCTGCTATATAAATATAGGGAAAGGGTAGTTAGTCAGTTAGGGAAATTGATAGGTAGTTGGGAGAGACTGGACTCTCGAAGTTCTAGAGGAATCTAGGGTTCCATTGTTACAGTTCCATTCTTGTAACCTTGAGCCATGGAATCTCAGTTCTGAGAATCTTGGTTCTGTTCAACTGAATAAGCAATTCCATTTCTTTGTTCTTGAATCCTTGAGGATCCTTCCCTTTAAAATAGGAATGGTAGTTACACCTTACGAGCCAATCAGTCAAGTCAATACATGGAAGTCTTCCTAGCTGACTAGGAAAGAGAGGGTATTAACAAACCCACGATTATAAGGGTTTGCATGGGACGTACGACGTAGGTTAGTGGTTACGTTCTTGAACAACCGTTGTAGTCAGCCGATCTAGCAATCACTAAGAGCTTTTTAGAGTGTCTTAGGAACCTGCATTGAGGAACATAGTCCCTATCTTGAGGAATCGCTTGTTTAGAGAATCATTAGTTGGTTTCTCAGCCGTCTCACATGGCAACCCGTAGACCTAAATTTATTTGAACCAACAGTTCCCAATAAATGTATTAGTGTGTCACAACTGCTCGGATTTCTCTAGCTATTTTTGCCTATGTTTGTCAGAGTTGCTTCAAAAATCAAAAGAGAGCATTTATCTTTCAATAAATAGTTGCAGTTTCACTGTTTCAGCTTGAAACAAATCATAAAGAGTTTATAACAAGTGAACTTGCTCTTGATCGCAAGACCTTTGTAAGATACATTTTCTTGTATTCCCCAAACAGCGCTGCACCTAACTCTGTTAACATTTTCTGATTTTATTTGGGGGTTAATTGATTGTTTAGAGAAGGAGCATGGTTGGTTGGTACATTTTTCACCACATGCATTTTTATCATGATAGAAAAAAGCGCCAATTTCAGTTGTTTGGTCTGCATAACTTGAAGAAAATGAATTAATTGTTTAATTTGGAAATCTTTTTCTCCGCCTCTTCATGAAGCTTATCAAATATGTACAAATTATGCATAGCACTTCAAGTCAGAAGATAGTCAAGATACTTAATTTTTTAATTTGTGCTTTTCTTTTTCATTCTAAATTAGTCTTGTTATTTTTAGTTGGGGCATTTGAACTTTAGATGATTGTTGTGAACCCTAAATAAATGTGCATCAGTGACATTTAAGGCCAGGCACCAGGACAAAAGGAAAAAATAAACACAAATCCTTGGGATACATGATATAGAATAATTACAACATAAGACAACAGCTGATATATTTCAAATATTTTCATCCCCTACTTTCTTTCTCGACTAATATCTGATTAATGATTCCTTCATTCTTGATGCTGTCATGAAAGTTTGTTTTCTTATGATATGAGGATGTTGAGATGTTTTGTTGATGCAATGAAAAAAATTGTTTATATTTATATGATGATTGTGCTCTACACATGATGTTTGTAGCCATGGTGATGTGCGTATCAACTGGATCTCTGTTACTACCAAAGGAACCACACTTAAGAGTGGAGATATTGTATCAGTTAGTGGAATGGGAAGATTAAAGGTAACTTGCCAAAGCTTAAAAGAAGGTAATGATTTTGTGTATATATATAGTCATTAATGTTTTATTTCATTTTGGTCCAGATAGGAGAAATAAACCCCACAAAGAAAGGAAAATTTGCAGTGGAGCTCATTCGGTATTTGTAGCAGGAACAAGAGCAATGTACGAATTCCTACACATACAGGACATGCTCCTTTATGCACGAGTAATGATTCATTCATACATCAGTTTCTCTCATATTATTTTTATTCATTTTTCTTCTCATTTATTTGCATTTCCTATCACATCACTTATCATACCACTTATTTCTCTCTTTTCTTCTGATCTCATCAAATGTGAGTGGATTTGAAGTCTCAATGAACTATGGATAGCCAAATGTACAACTGACAAAAAAAAAACTGTACAGACAAAATTGTCCTCTCTTGTTACTCTATTCACTAGATTTAGACCTGGGCAATTATATAGTACAATATTAATTGTGGTGTGAAGCTTTAGAAAATAATTGCTAAGAATCATATTTCCGGAAATATTATGACAAGAATGTTATTATGGAGCATATTTATGAAGTGTTTGGTTAAAAAATTTAATTTCCTGGATTACTTTCTGATATTCCTTGGAACAATTATAACAAGCATTTGTTTTTTTATGCATATTCTAAGAAATAGATTCTGAATATCTTTAAATATCCTTATTATATATCTATTTAACTTTTTTAATGTACTTATTAAAATGGAATAAAAATTCAATTGATTATTATGTCAATTGTACGATTTTTCTATTGTGAGGAATTGTGTGGGTTGATCACCTGTCAACCAAAATATGTCATCTTTCATATTATCAAGGTTATTTTGCAATATTTGATAGAGAATCTATCTATATATATATAAGTAAAGCACACTTGAACCATTACATTAAATACATTAGTAAATATTGCATGTATTATAATGCATTAAGTAATAAAAATTTTATCTTTGTAATAAATATATTAAATAATAAGATTAAAAACTGAAAAAAAATTTGTATTATCAAAAGCTATTCAACTACCTATATTAAATATTTACAAAAATACCTATATTAAATAATAATAGTTATAATTTTAAAAAATAACATGAGTTGACAAATGTTAAGAATTAAAATAACATGGGATTTTCTCTGTCAAGCATTTCCTTTAGATCTTCAACTATGGTTGCATCAAGTTCTTCTGCCTTTGCTCCCTTTTTGAAGGAGCGCATTCTATTTTGGATTTCATTTTCTGTATCATGGATATAAAGCTGGCAGAATTTTGGGGTTTCTCCATTTGCATGCAAAATCTTAGTGGAAGTGGAGGGGTTGAATCTCGTTAGATTTGTGCATTTCACGCTCTCTACGAGCTTGCCTTTGTAATTTCGCTCTCTCTAGGCTTGCCTTCTGGGTTTTGGAAAGGCTTAGATGGTGGAAAGATCTTATTCAACCGTGTGAGGAAGAGGAAGATGGGTGGTGAACCCAGATCGTGCGAATGGTCGCCATCAGAGTCGCTTCACTTGGCCAATAGTGGCACACCACAAGCTCACAATTAGGGGTTTCTTTATGTCTTAAGATCTACATATATGTCTTCATCTTCTTCCACTATAACGAGTTAACGACAAAGAACGACGTCGGTACCACAAGCTTAACGACGATGGTTGTGCGTCAGGGAGAGAGGAAGAATGACAACACGATCTGAGGGAGAGAGAAGAGGTGGTGGTGTCGCGTTTCTAGGAAGGGAAGAAATGGTGGTGTTGCACGACTAGAGAGAAAATGGTGATGGGCTGGTGGCTGCATGACTTAGGTTTTTTGTGGAGGGGAAGGATAAAGACTTGAGTATTTTGATTCTTAATTTTGAAATTTTCAAAACTTAAGTTCGAAAAACCACTCGTCTTCACGTAGGAGAGTTAGATTCACTTTTAATTTTAATTAATATAAAATATAATTTTATGATTTGACAGAGTTCAATTGGATGTATGTGTAAACTTTGTTTCAACTGTGAGTGCATAGACTTTTTTTTTGTTGAAAGAATAGACCTTTAATCCTATTGATAGTGTTTAATCGATATGAACTATTAGTATAAAATAGTTTTACCCTGATATCCAATCAATTTATGTCACATAGGAGAGAGTTACATTCATTTTCAATTTTAGTTAAAATAGAAATATATTTTTCTGATTTTGCGGAATTAAATCGGATGTCCATGTAAACTTTATTTACACATCGGTGCACAGACCTTTAATTCTATTGATAGAGTTTAATGAATATGCAACTGACATCCAATTAATGTATGTCACGTAGAAGAGAGAGTTACATTCATTTTTTTGATCTTTAACTCAAATGTTTACCTTCAAATTCAGAAACTAATCGTAATTATCCCTCTCAATTAATGACTTTCCTTGGGTTCATCTCGAACTCCAACCCCATTTTTGGTCCTTGAAAGATTTGGAGCCTTTGGATATAGGGCTTTCACGACCTATGACACAGCCAAAGAAAATAAAACTATAGTGTTTTCTTTAGTTAGTTTGTGATTTGTGATCAAACATTCTATGTATTGTAGTGTTTTATTCTTAAGAATGGTAGTAATGGTTTTGGGGCTTACGTGAAATTTATGAGTGATGTTTGTTTACACTCGTAGCTTTAATCAAACGGGTACTCTTGACAAAAAAACAAAATACAAAAACCAATCCAAATTAATTAACAACCACTTTGAAAGCCAAATATTTAGCCTGAACTTATTCAAAGAATCCTTAAATAATTCAAAATGCTTGAACGAATTCTAACATTCTAGTAGTACCCTTCAAGCATACCCACAAAACCCATACCTGCAATGTATCCCATGTTTACACTTCTTGTTGCACTTGCCACAGTTGTTGTTATTTTTCAATATGTTGGTACAAACTCCACCACAACAACGCTCTCCATACTTGCACTTCTTTCCACACTTTCCACAATGGTTCATGTCTCCCCTAACATTCACACATTTGTTCTTGCAGCAATTTAGGAGCTCTGTCCCTTTGTTTGCTGAAATCCCATTGCAGATGTTCTTATAATAGGGATTGCAGTGTGCCCCTTTCTTTATTACTGTTGCCAAGAACCTGCTTCTTGATGTCAAATGAGGAAAAGGGGTATCCACTTCATAGTACTCTTTATCATCACCCTCATCATCATCATTATCATAAGTTAACTGAGTTGAAAAGGCCATTTGGTAGTGAAGGGATAGAGTGATGAGCAGAGAAAGAACAGCAGTGAGTTTGAAAAGTGTTTTGGCCATTGCTTAGAAGGTGAAACTTGAGATTGCCAATGCCAACAAAGATGTTGTGAGATACCTCTGAATGGTGTGTCTCTAATTTAAGAAGCAGATTTTCTTGTAAAATATTACATGTTGCTTAAATACTTTTTTTCATTTTATGTCACTTGCTCTGGATTCTACATGGGTTTGAGCATCTTTCTTTATTTCACTTGACTATTTCTGCTTAGTGCTGATATTGTACAAAGTAAACTCCTGATGCTGTCTCTTGGGAATTGACTATGATTAATGAAAATTTTAGTCCAGCTGTAAACGTGCAAATTCTGTTCAACTTAGTAGATCTTGTTTCTTTTCTCTTGCAGAGGCAGAACAAAACAGACCATATTATTGATAAAGCATTTGTTAGTTTCTCTTTTCACATTAAGGAACTATAATTAATTTTTATCCAAATTATAATAACAATGCTGAACACATCCATAATAGTATCCTTCTTCGTTTCTACTATGTATTAACTTTTGGAAAATGATCAATGGTAACATTTAGCTTCAAAGGCCCGAAATAGAAAGAGACAATGGTATTGTACTGCTTGCCGACTGAAACTTGGATGAAATTTTGAGGTCAACACGTTTTGGAAAATATTGGCCAGCATGTAGAAGCTCTTTGTCAACTATTTGGGGGTTTAATTAAAGATCATAATTTGTCAACGTTAAAACCGACTTTCATATGATTTATTGTATGAGAAAAAGTTTGATTCACCGACGGTGTAAAGTTTTTTTACACCGTCAACCAATCAATCAAATTGTCATGCTCCTTGAAATCTGATTGGTTGACGGTGTAAAAAAACTTTACACCGTCGGTGCATCAAAATTAAACTCTTATTGTATTTGTGATTAGAGCATGACAATTCTCATCATGACCAGATTTCCTTGGTGTGAAGCATTGCTGTCTAAGTTGGAAAACGGAAGAAGATTCCACACTAGTTGATTGGATTCCACCTTGTTGGTTATTATCATCTGATATTTATGTTCATTGATAAAACCCCAAAGTACGTGGGTTTGCTCCTAGCTGTGCTGTGGTACTATAAACTATATGAAGGTGAAAGTAACTTTTAGATTAGACACAATTTTATTCTGCCCACACTGACTTGGGTGATTTTCATATATATGCTAATGGGATGACTTGCTTGGTGCAACTTTCCTTATATTTTTTTTATAAGTCATATGAAATATATTGAATAAAAGTACAAGAGGTACTTCAACCCAATACAAGTAGAAAAGAGAAAAGAAAAGAGAGCTCAGAGTAGCAACTATTACAAAACAGCGACAAAGATATTCCTACTAGTAAGATAGTCCACCACCCACCACCTCCTTGGAGACAGATTAAGGAACTCAAGCCTCATTAAAACCTTACCAGGAAAAACCCCTTTGGGAAAACCTGGTGAAGGAAAAAGAGTACATGAATTCAATAATCAAGATGTAGTCTCCAAGGAGGACTATACAATCTTTAAGTACATATCGGTTTAGCCCATAGGCTCTCTGTGTAATCCTAACTCAAAATAGTGATGATGGGTGTTGGATCCTAAAGGACCATTCTCTTGGTTTCGATGATAATCTAGTGATCACTAAAAGGTCGTGCTGATTTAGCGTCCAAATTTGTGCTGGCCGCGACAGCGGCACTAAATTTAACTGCTTTGCATCTGTTAAATAGACGCAAATAGAGAAAGAAAACTCACTTAATGTTGGTTATTGCTGAGATCAAAATCATCAGTAAACATAACATTCGCCCTCAGACAAATAGCGACGTCTACTGATCGATGCTATGTTCACCGACCAAATTAGTGTCGACATAGAATGAAGCTACGTTCATCGACTAGACTAGCGTTTGTATAAACCGAAGCTAAATCTGCATGTGAACCGCTTCATGGGCAAGAAAGTTAGCGTCGACCAAGCGGACGTTAAAAGCCGTAAATTTCTCCGTTGAAGATTTCTTATAGATTTATATATGATTCATATAAACTTCCACTCCTTTTTCACCTTCATTTTCGATTTATTTCTATTTTCTCTATCAATCAAATCACCTATCACATCTTTACTTTCTCTTTTCTTTCTTCCTATCTCTCTCTTCCTCCACCTCTTCACACCTCAAAAATGAGGTGTGAACAAATAATCATTCTTTCTCTGCCACATTTTACCCAAACCCTACTTTCTCTCGTCTCTTCTCTGCCCCTCTTCTTGGTCTTCCACCCCTTTTCCTACTCCGCCACTCCTCCTTATCACCCTTCTTCGTCGCCTGATATCCTCACCCTCTGTCCCTTTTCAGCCATCACCCTCGTCCAACAAACCTCACCATCACCTCAACCCTCACCCTCACCCTCACCACCGCTATGAGCCGCCCCTTCCTCCTTCGCGACTGCCATCTGCCCTCCAGCAAAGTTACCTATTCCTCCCCTTCCCCCCTCCTATGCCACCCTCACCACTCTATCGGCTACCAAATCCACCCCACACCCGCGTTGCTGCCTTACACCCATTTTCGGGCAACACACCATTGTGGTGGGTAACCCCACTTTTGCAACCCAACCTTCCCATTGATGCGTCACCGCCTTACACCCATTGTTGGGCGACACCCCATTGTGATTGACCGCCCCACTATTGCAACCCTACTGCCGCAGCCGCATTGCCGTGTCGTCGCCATATTCACTACCTTATGTGGAATTTGGTGATATATGTTCATTTGATTTGAATTTTTTTATGATAAGTATCTTGCTTCTCTGTTTTATTTGTTGATGATAGGTTAATTTGACTGACTTTTTTGAGTTATATTTTTCTAGGTCGTGTCTATCAGTGATAGATATATCGAATGTAAATATGTTATGAAGTGGTTTGTCTCTCTTCTGTTCTATTTTCTTATATGTTCTAGTTTGACGAATGAGGATTTGCAGCTCCGTGTATAAGGCAAGTGCATTTAGGCAATGGCCTTTAGCCTCTAAAAAATAATTAATACCAATATAGTATTATAGTATATACTACTAAAACTTGAGAGAGGTAAATGAAAAATAAAAAAATTAGGCCATATTAATTGCAATTGGGTAATGCAACTTGGGAATTGAGAAGTACAGTATGGAAAATGTATCTTTAACAGTTATTAGTTGTAGTGTTTTATATTAGCAAATGTATATTTAAAAAAAAATTGATAATTAAAAAATCCGTAATTTTTATATTCCCAAAATTGAAAAAGTAATTTGTATTTACTCATAACCGTTAGTTTTTATGACTTAATTTTTATATTCCCAAAATAAAAATTTCATTGTTTTTATGTTGAAGTTAATTATCAAAGGAAAAGTGTTGCAATGTCTCTTGCATTTCAGGTTATATTGTTTGGATCCCCTAATATGCACAAGTTTTTTGCTTGTGTAACTTTACACAAGCCGGTTTGACCACTTTTTCTGGTTGAACCGGTAATACTTGTTTTAATTTAATTCAGCCTAATCATCTTCATCTTCAACCTAATCCACGGGAATTGAGTTTGGTGCCCCACCCCTTAGGCTTTGCACCCCACTTTATTAAATACGGAATTTAAAGTTCCGTATCAATACGGAAAATAAAATTCCGTATCTGTTTTAGTATATAATGAGTGGTTGAAAATGTGACACGCATGCTTAAATACAGTACGGAATTTTAAGTTCCGTATTCAATAGGGAGAATACGGAATTTTAAATTCCGTATTTGATAAAGTGGGGTGCCAAGCCCCATAGGTGGGGTGCCAAACCCAACTCCCCTAATCCACCACCACTACAACCCCAATCAATTCGTCCCACCACCTCTGGAGTATTGCACCGTCACATCACCGTTGGAGCACCACAAAGCCGTCGTTGTTTTCCTTCTCGACCTCAACCTCAAGCCTTGGTGCCAACTTCCTCGGAATCCATATCAAGCCATCACCACTGCAAGATCCAGATTGGCGATGGACCGTGATAAGGAATGGACGGTGGTTCCGGTATCAGCTGGAGGGGAAACCACCGTCGACAGTGACGAGAAGCCCAAGGGAACACGCTGGTTGACAGATATGGGCGGCGAGATTCAGATCTTGATGTGTGCGATTGGGGGTTTTTCAATTTAGATCCCATAATTCTTTTGAGCTTAAACTCTTTCTACTCTATCCAAATCCAAATCTGGACGGAAAATCCCTCGCTCGTCGGAGAAGATTCAGATCTGAGTGTTGGGGGTTTTGGGTCGGTGATGGTAATGATTGGCTTGAAGGGGTTTTGGATTGGATGCATTTTCTCCTTCATCTCCTTACTTCTTGTGGTTTTATTCGGTTGTGATGGTTGGTTTTGGAATGGTTTGAGATGTCCATTGCATTTGGGTTTTGGGGTTGTTGAATTGATGGTGGTGGAGTTTTCCGACATGGCTGTCTGTGGGATGAGGCTGAAGAGAGACCAGATATGAGATTGATAGAATTTTTGTTGGTGGCTGCTGGGTCTGAATCACTGTGTGTATTGCTGATGAATATCACTGTAAATTGGAGAAGTGAGAGAAGAAGATGAAGTAAATTCAAAATGGATTGGACCGGCTTGTGTAAAGTTGCACAAGGAAAAAACTTGTGCATATTAGGGGATCCCTATTGTTTATCATTTTTTATTTATTTTCCACTATTATTTAATTCATATTTTTTATTCTTATTCTTTACAAGAGAAAACATCAACTTGAAAGTATGAATCGGGTTTTAAAAAAATCAAAAGATTAATGCAAAAAGTTGATAATTTATATAATATATTAAATCTCTTTAAGATTCTTGTAGAAAAAATCACTTTAACATTTTCGCCTTAAGCCAAAAAATGTATATACATAACCCTAAGGATTTGAATTAAGTTTTAGAACACCAAAGTATTTTTAAAAACGTATTGTTAAATATCGAAAGTTATACTAGTATGGATAGCCTAAATAGTACTTGATGGATTAAAATTTCCCAAGTCCTGGGTTCAAATCATACTGGTATCTAGATACCAAAAAAAAATATCGAAAGTTATAACATTATTCTCACTCTCATTTATTGTTTTCCTTCACTTTCAATCAAATCATCTATAAAATAAATCATCTATGGAACTACAAGTTGTGTTCCATAAAAATCGAACTCAGCAGGTGATAGTGTATACTGATTCACTACTAAATTCCTGATACATTACAATTTCCCTTTATAAATAATTCCAATCACCACCAATAATATTGGATGCATGCAACATCCAGGAATAGAAGATCATATATCAAAACTACTATAAGCAAGTTTAGTTACGTACCTAAAAGCACTCATTTAAAAAGAACACTAAATAAGTTCATATAAATGCTCTTTGATCCGCATCCGAACTTTAGATTAAGTATCCCTACCTTTTAGTAACCTTGTGTGATGTGATCATCATGCATACCCACAAAACCCATTCCCACATAAATCCCCAGGCGAACACTCCTTTTTGCACTTACCACAATGATGCACATTAGACAAAACGTTGGTGCAAACTCCACCACAACACCGCTCTCCATGCTTGCACTTGTTGCCACACACTCCGCAATTGTTCTTGTCGCTGAGAACATTACGGCAGTGCTTCTTGCAGCAGAAAAGCATGTCCCTTCCCTTGTTCGCGGGAACCCCGTTGCAAATGTTGTTAGTCTCGCGATCGCAGTGTGTTCCTTTCTTTATAACGCTCGCCAAGAACCTGCTTCTTGGTCCAAGATGGGGTAATGGGGTGTCAAGAACATACTCTTCAGCTTCCTCTTCGTCTTCTATTTGATCATCATGGTTGAGATCATCGGTTGAAGAGACAAAGTGGGAATTGTTCAGGGCTAGGGAGATAAGAAGAGAGAGAATTATTGTTGTGAGCTTTAGGATTGTGTTGGCCATGTTTCTCTCAAATGAATGAGCTTGCTTGCCTGCTTGAGTGTGTTATATGATTTGAGGGAATCCGTGTCTTATTTAAAGTGTAGGCTCTCGTAAATTATTCCATGATCTTAGGGGAAGAAAGCTTGTTGCTTGCAATTGCAAGGTTGAATGAGAGACTGCTTCAACTAAATTCTCGGTTTGAGCATTTGTAATGTGCAAGCAAGATCCCTGCTACTAGTGTAGCTTCTTATTTAATTATTGCAAAATTTAATAAAAACAGGGAAACTTGAATTGAAGGGTAAATCGTTAAGTTAATGCCAAATTATGTAAGCGAGTTTGATTTTATTCCCTCCGGCAGAAAAATGACGTTTAGTAGTAGTTAAACATGCACATTTAGTAATTATAAAAATAACTACGTACCACTAAACGTCATTTTCCTGGCAAATGACAAAAATCAAACTCGCTTACAAAATCAGGAACTAAATTGACTATTAATCCAAACTTGAATTAATTTCTATTTTACTCATGTTTGAAGAAGTTTCAAGTTAACTTAGGTGCCTCAATAATATTTTATGGAAAATTTTAATTAATAACACATGTTAAAATATTATTAAATCATATATTATTATTATTTTTGTTAAAATTATTTTTCATCACGTATTACTAAGGTGATGATATCCGATATTTAACTTATGTTATTTAGACGACGGTAATTGTCTAGAAAATTATAATCAAGGATAAAATAGTGCAGATTCAAAGTTATGTAATATAGTTTTTAGCGCAATTATATATAAAAGGTTTACGTTGCATAAATTGGGTTCGTCATACTCATATGAAAACTGCATGATTATATTAGCGTGTTAGAAACTAATTTGGAGTTTAGTGCGTTAAGTATGATTGGGAATATGATATGAGTCACTTATTCTCTTATTTTATAGCGTATATATGTATGAACCAAAGCAGGAAAAACTGCAATAGATTCATGACCGTGTAAATTAAGAAGGTACAATCAGAGGAGTTTGAACATGGACTTTTAATTTGTTGTGGTAGTACCTTCCTAATCCGGAAGCATTAGATTAAAGGGGTAAACCTCTTCCTCAGCCCAATACATTTTAGCTAGGGGTGGAAATGCAGGCCAATTCACCCCAACTCTTGCATGAACTTTATATATATACGAAGTAAAACTATCCATGTTCTCTACAAGATTAATTTTTTCAAAAAACAATTATATATCTATTTGTTGTGTATTAAGTGTGAGTAAGTCTCACATTGGAAGATAATGATAAGTTTGAGTGGTTTATAAGTGAAGACTCATACACTCATTGTCTTAAGGTTTTTGGTGAAATGTGTGGTGTATGGTCCACTTATAGTTTGCTCTTTAAAGTCCAATGTGGAGTTTTATCCCCCGTTTTAAACCATCTCATTTGTTTGGCCCTTTCTTTAGCCCAACACTATTATCTCTAGCAAGCCTGGTTAAAAGTCCAAAGCAAGAATTTCATAAGAGAAAAGAGTATAAATGTTGTCTACCATTGGAAAGAACAAACTCTTCCATTTGAATTCTCATTAATTTATCTTGAATTTGCCATTGCAATTTGCAATAAGAGATGACTTTCCCATGGAGAAGGCAAAAATGTTCTTCCTGAATCTTAGAAAGATGATGTTCTCTATCTATGGTCATACACTGACACAAACTCTTGTCAGCTAGCGTCGGTCAATCCGATGCAACACGACGCCACTGGCTAAAATAAGGAATTCGCACTCAATATGTAATGTCGGCTGAGCCGACGCCCACTCTACGATTAATTAAGGCTGAATCTACACATGTGTATGAATTACCATCGGATGTGCCCGACTCCAAATAAGAGGCTACGAGCTAGGTCCATTAGCCCAAAGCTTAGCGTCGAATGAGTTGAGGCTAAGTTTGATTAAAGTGTACAAAACATCGTATCCAACCCCATTATATATACCCACTCACACTTTCTTTTCTCACCATGAACCCTGATCTAATTAGCTAGGATTTGTTCCTCTCCGTAAAAATGGATCGAACACACAACACCGTCACTGAATGCTTCCCAATAAAATGGCTTGAATCCTGCATCTTTGATAACCCAAAACGCACACAACGGTGGAACAAAACGAGACAATCATCATTACTCTTGGTACAACGATAAAACAATCTAAGAGGCACAACCAAAAGTTTCTAACTTTCACTACATTCTAACGTGCGACTACACAATCGAAAAGGGAGACAAAGATAATGATGAAGAGCCTAACAAATTAGGAAGAGTTGAAGATCTTATCAAGGAGCAATTCACGCGTCCTGCATATCAAGGGTCTCTAAAGGAAGAACGTTAGCAAGATGGCAAAAATAGGAATAGGGCAAATGGCACCCAAATTCCTAATTTGAAGGAGACGTGCCAAGACCAAAAGTTATCTTTCACTTCCAAAGCCAGGAAAAATAAGACCTTTCACACTCTGCGACTCATCACCGTGACACCTTTGAAGAATCACACTGAATCAATCATCACCAATCTAGAAGTCGCAAGCGTGCACTCCTACGATAAAGGCTAAACTGGGACCAGGCACATCGATGCCCATTCCAAGGTAACTTGGACAAGGCATTGATACGAAAGGTAAAACCTTATGGCTGCGAAAATCCGACTCACATCATCCTGAACACAAAGATCTTAAGCTCATCTCGAATAACGAGTATGCCTCGTGGGGAGGGCTAAACATCTCATTGCCGCGGACATGAGACTATCTTGTATCTTGACACTCCAAGCATCTCAATGCCTCGGATACTCGAACTTGGGTGTAACTGTTACGAAATAAAGTGATATGACAATGTACTTGGATGAATAACGACAATGTCCCTCACATATGAGAATAGAAACCCCTTAAAGGGGATATCTTATATTACAAGATATTAGTTGTTATATCTTAATATATAACTATCATATACCGGATAATTCCTTCATGTTTAATATATGCTAATACACAAGAGGGGACACATCTTAGGTACACATTATCTTCTTACCTTACTCATTATTTCTCATTCATTTTTACTGATTGAGCGCCATAGTCCCTTGCAGGCAGGGGAATAGGTAGCTATGCAGTGGCCCCTAAATAAAGAAATATATAAAGAAAAAAAGAAAAAAAAAACGACTATTACTAGTCTCGTGAAAAAAAGAATATATATGCCCCTAAATCAATTTTATGGCGCATTGGGACAAGCTAAGAAAACACCATCTTTCCCCAAGAAAACAGTCTTACCCACTAAATCAATTTTTTCTTTTTTTCCGGTATTGTAAAACAAACCTAATAGTAGATCATAACTAGTGAAGTTGAAAGAAATAAGGTAGCGTTTGGTAGACAGGTGGGAAGGGAACGGAACAGGACACATGGGTTCCGTTCTGTGTTTGTTATGTTTTTAAGATGGAACAGAACAGGACAAAAGACTCTAATAACGGGACACTTTGGTTCCGTGGAAAATGGTGGAACAGAACGGAACGAAACGGAACACTCTCTTAAAACTTTGATAAGTTCAAAATTACCCCTAATTTATATTTGAAATTTTATGGATCTAAACAGTTTAAAATCACTTCTAAATTGAAAGCACTTATTATATTTATAGACAAAGTTAAATGAAAATCTACTTTTTCAAAAAAATCACTTAAAATAAAATCAATTATTTTTTCAAAAGTAAAATCACTTTTTGTAAGCAATGATAAACAAGCCAATTAGAGTGCGTTTGATTCAACTTAATTCGGAAAAATCACTTTTTAATCAAAAAATCACTTCTTAATCAAAAAATCACTTTTTTAATCAAAATATCACTTTTTGTGTTTGTTTCAGGTGAAGTTGAAAACAGATTATTTGACATAGTTACTTTAGCTTATCATGAAAATCTATGATGATAGTTGAGAGGAGATAAAAAAGTGATTTTAATTAGAGTAATCTAACACGAATCAACTTAATTAAAATAAAATCAATTATTTTCTCAAAAGTAAAATCTGTTTTTGTAAGCAATGATAAACGAGCCAATTAAAGTGCGTTTGATTCAACTTATTTTGGAAAAATAACTTTTTAATCAAAAAATCACTTTTTGTGTTTGTTTCAGTTGAAGCAGATTATTTGAAACAGTTACTTTAGCTTATAATGAAAATCTATGATGATAAATGAGAGGAGATAAAAAAAAAGTGATTTTAATTAGAGTAGTCAAACACGAATCAACTTATGCTTTTCTCAAAATCTCTTTAAATTTTTTTTTAAAGAAATAAGTGATTATTTTAAAGAAATAAGTGATTATTTCATGAAGTAAGCAATAACAAACAGTTTCTATGCAAAATGTTTAATTTGTTTTTCTCAATCAAATATTAAACATGCAGGGTTATATATGTAATTAAAATCATGGTTCCATTCTATTGACTTGGAGTTACCAAACACGACACACATAACATTATTGTCCTGTGCCATCCTGTTCTGTCCCGTTCCGTTCCGTTCTGTTCTGTCCTGTTCCGTTCCATCACCAAACGCTACCTTAAATCAATTTTATGGCGCATTGGGACAAGCTAAGAAAACACCATCTTTCCACAAGAAAACAGTCTTACCCACTAAATCAATTTTTTCTTTTTTTCCGGTATTGTAAAACAAACCTAATAGTAGATCATAACTAGTGAAGTTGAAAGAAATAAGAGTAATCGTGAAAAGAATATTATTAGCTAGGCATTCATAGGCTCTAACTCTAATACGGTAGACATCTAAAGTGTAGGCGCATGTGTAGATGATCCTCTTTCCCGCCGGGAAGTGCGTCACCGCTGATGGGGAGGTCACGGTGGCCATTGCTGCATCTTCAAGTGTTCACTCTTTCAACACTAAATATATAATCAAAAAAATCATCATAGTTCACTATTCTATCTAAATTCATGCATGCGATCACAGCCGCAATAATAGATTGAGTCTTGAGGATGACGTTGACTTTAGTTACTTTTATCTTATCTTATCTGTCATTTACGCGGGTTTAACATTGACTCAATGAATCATATAGGCATGAAATATGTAATTTTCGAATATATTTATTTACCATGTTTAAGGTCCATTAGCAGTTATTGCTTAAAAAAATATAACTTTCAAAATATGTATTTATTTATATATTGATGAGGAAAATATTAAAAATATACAACTCACCTAAGAGGGCGCAAAAATAAGCCAGCAAGAAGTACAGCCAGTTTACCCCAATAAATAAAAGAGTAGAAACCACTATAAAGTCACAGAGAGGAAACAAAAATCCCCAAAATAAAAAATAAATAAACAACTAGAACCTCACAACACTAGTAAAAACTGTTAAGATAAAAAGAGAAGATGAGGAGAGCATAAGTGAAAGATGTGTTAGGGTTTCATTGGAGGCAAACCAATAGTCTTCATTAGATACAATAAGAGACAAAGTAAAGTATAAATAGGCAAAGAGTAAAAAACTATTCTACCCATAAAACATAAATAATAAAATAAAATAATATTATCTAACACCCCCCCTCAAACTCACGATGCATTAACAGGGAGCATCGAGAGTTTGCCAACCAAGAAACAAAAACGCCGAGCAGAATGAGACTTGGTAAACAGGTCAGCAAGCTGCATGGAGGAGGACACAAAGGGCAAGGTGATAGTTCCCTGTTGAAAATGATGTCTAGTGAAATGACAATCAATCTCAATGTGCTTGGTGCGTTCATGAAATACTGAATTGCGAGTGATCTGGATGACACTCATATTATCACAATACATAGGAGTAGGTGTAGAGAGGGAGACACCCATGGACTCAAGTAACCAACGCAACCAAACAATTTCTGCAGTAGTGGATGTCATGGCACGATATTCAGCTTCGATAGAAGATCGTGAGACAACAGCTTGCTTCTTACTTTTCCAAGAAATAAGAGAATCTCCGAGAAAAATGCAAAAACCAGTAGTAGATTTCCTATTAGAGGGAGAACCGGCTCAATCAGCATCAGAGTAGGCACGCAGCTCCAATGAAGAAGAGGAAGGGAATAAAAGACATTGAAACTGAGTGCCCCGAAGATAATGAAGAATGCGAAGAACAGTTGCCCAATGATTTGTAGTAGGGGAGGAAACAAACTGACTAAAAACATGCACTGCATAAGCAATGTCAGGTCTAGTAATGGTAAGATACACTAAGCTGCCAACAAGAGTGCGATACAAAGAAAGATCTGCCAAAGGGACACCATCAGATGAGGTATATCTGGTATTAAGTTCTCAACTGTTCGAGTATCAGAGAGACGAGCTTGTGCAAGAATGGTGGCAATGTACTTGGATTGAGAGAGGAGATAACCTCGAGGGGAATAGTCAACCTCAATTCCTAGAAAATAACAAAGATTACCCAAATCTTTCATTTCAAATTGTTTAGCCAATTGAAGTTTCAAGTTTGTAGTCTCAACAACATCATCCCCAGTAATAATCATATCATCAACGTAAAGAGAGAGCAAAGTACGACCATGAGGAGAGCATTTGACAAATAATGCAGAATCATGGGGGCTGGAGGTGAAACCAAGGGATTCAATCACAATGGAGAACTTCTCAAACCAAGCACGAGGGGCTTGTTTAAGGCCATAGAGGGCCTTCTTCAATTTGCAAACTGCACCTGGATTATGAGAAACACCTGGTGGAGGAACCATATAAACCTCTTCCTGCAAATCACCATTCAAGAAGGCATTTTTAACATCCAGTTGAGAAATATGCCATTGACGAGTATATGCAACTGTAATAAGGGTGCGAATAGTGGTCATTTTAGCAACAGGAGTAAAGGTCTCTTCATAATCCATACCATACTGTTGAGAAAACCCCTTAGCAACTAAACGAGCTTTGTATCTCTCAATAGACCCATCAGACTTGGTTTTAATCTTATAAACCCAACGAGAACCAATTGCAGTTTTTCCTGGTGGAAGAGAGACAAGATCCCAAGTATCAGTCTTGTGTAGAGCAGAGAGTTCTTCTTCCATAGCCTGCTGCCAACAAGGATGAGGGCTCAGACAAGCTATGAATGGAGGTTAAAAAGGAAGCAAATGAAGCGGAATAGAGAGAATAAACAAAGTCAGGATGTTGAGTGGACTTACGGTCACGTTGAGGACGATGAGGTTGAGGATCCACAATCTCAGAAGTTGCTTGGGGAGGCATGGGGGCGGATGAGGCTTCAAGAGGAGCAGAACTACTAGTGTCGACCCTGCAAATCTCAACATGAGAATTAGTTTGACTATGGGGAACAAGGGGAGCATCTATGATGGCCGAATCTATAGAAAATAGATCAATGCGAATGAGATCAGATTTGGTAAGATCATGTGGACTAGAAGGAACAGTGTAAAAGGGAATGTGTTCAAGAAACACGACATGGCGTGAAAGATACAATATTTTACTTGTAGGGTCATAGCAACGATAACCTTTTTGACCATCACCATAACCAAGAAAGACACAAATCGATGAACGAGATGACAACTTACTGCGTTCTACATGGGGACGAAGAACAAAACAAGTAGAACCAAAGACTCGCAAGATAGAATAATCAGGAGCATAACCATATAGTTTTTCAAAAGGGGACACACCTGAAGTGAGAGAGGTAGGTATTCTGTTAATGACATGAACAAAAGTGAGGACAGCTTCCCCCCAAAACTCACTGGGAACAGAAGCAGCCAAGAGAAGAGAACGAGCTGTTTCAACAATATGACGATGTTTTCTTTCAGCAACTTCATTCTGCTCAGGAGTATCGGTACAAGAGGTTTGATGACAAGTACCTTCAGATGCAAGGAGTTCAATAAACTTGTTAGAAGTATATTCACCACCTAAATCACATCGAAAACACTTAATAACAGCATTACGTTGAGTTTTAACCATAGCACGAAACATATGATAGATGGTTATAAAATCAGAATGACGTTTCATAAGATAAAACCAACAGTAACGAGTGCAATCATCAATGAAAGATACATAATATCTAGAACCACCTTTAGTAGAAATTGGGGATGGATCCCATACATCATAATGAATTAAGTCAAAAGGTGCAACAGAAATTGCGACACTTTTACTAAAGAGCAAAGCAGAAAACTTAGCAAGTTTGCAACCACAACAATCAGAAATATCATTAGCTTGCAACTTTCCTAAAACTCCTGTAGAAACTAAGTATTTCAAACGGGAGGAAGAAACCTGACCAAGACGAGAGTACCATAAATAAAACTTAGAAGAGGACGAAGTCAAACGAAAAGACGACAGGTCAGCACTAGTAGCTGCAACATTTGGACTTCGTAGCTCTTCCAAAACATAAAGTCTCCCATATCTACAGCCTGTCCCAATCTGTGACGCCTTGAGCTGACGAGGGCGAGGATTGATCGCCTTCTATGTGGAGGGACGCACCACACCCGAACAAGAGGTATTCCGAGACTGTGTAGGGATGGACTATACAGTTGAGGAGGGCATATATGATTTGATTGCAACAAGTTGCAACTTCTTTTCGGGAGCCCAACTCATAAGAACTCCATGGTTAAGTGTGCTAGCCTTGGAGCAATATTATGATGGGTGACCTCCTGGGAAGTTTTCCCGGGAAGCGCGCGAGTGAGGACAAAGTGCGCTGAAAAGACTCGTGTTGTTACCGTGAGGCCAGTCGTCAAGTTAGAATGTTACACAATCAGCCTCTGAGACCGTAAATCCTACACATAACAATAGGTAGAAGAAAAGGAAAGTAAGCAATCAGAATCACATAACTGAATTATAGAAATAAGACCCACACATAATTTATGAATGTAATAGACATCTGGAATAGATAAACGAGATGTGGAAACTGAACCAATTCCCGCTACAGGCAGAGGTGTGCCATCAGCAGTTACAATAGGTATAGTTGAAACAGGGTGTATGAACACAAATGATTTGAGATCAGGTGACATGTGATGACATGCTCCAGAGTCAAGGATCCACAAGGATGGAAATATACCTGAGGGACTAGTGGAGGACAAACCTATGTTGGACTCGGCGGAAGATTGTGCGGCAGACATAACAGACATGGAATATGAGTGCGTGGAAGACGATGCAGGCATGGCAGAGGATTGTGCAGCAAGAAATTTGTTGAATTGTTCAGCAAGCTCATCTAAGGAAGGACCAGAAACATATTTGCTCTCATCAAACATAGAAGTAACTGCATTAGTATTAGGTGCTTGAGGCCTGAAGTTCTTAAAGTTGCTTGGGTTGAATTGACTCGGAGGTTTCCATTGAGAGGATTGTTGTGTTTGTTGTGCCTTGTTCAACAGTTTTGGACATTGAGCTTTCCAATGCCCTTTTTGCTTACAAAAGCTACATTCATCAAGACCAACCTTTCGATGAGATTTTCCTTTAAAAGGAGGAACAGCAAGAACAGGAGAATTTGGACTTGGGAGAATTCCTTTGTCAACCTTTCCTTTATCAGATTGGGACCTAAAGAGAACTTCCTCAGCTAAAAATTCACTAACCACTGAATCAACGGATGGAAGAGGATTACGATGCAGAATCGACCCACGTATCCCCTCAAAATCATTCCGAAGAGCCATTAGAAATTGAACTAGATGTTGTTCCTCTCTACGTTTAGTGTATGGTTCAAAAGCACTCTGTTCAGCAGATTCAGTGAGAGCCAACTGGTCCCAAAGGTCAGACATAGCAGAATAGAACTCTTGAATGCTCATGTTAGAAGAGCTCGAATGTCAATTTCCAGCTGATATTGCTTTGCAAAATTGGACTGCGCATACAGCTTTTTCAAATGATCTCAAACCTGCTTTGTTGTTTCAAATTTTGCTAACTGAAAGCCAATAGACTGGATAACAGAATTATTAATCAAAGTAATAATCTTTGAGTTATTTGCTTCCCAAGATTCAACTTCTGTTTCATATTTTCCATCTTTCTTGTCTTTTGGCGTTTGAGAAGTTTCAGAAACATAACCCCACATTCGTTTGCCTTTCAAAAAGTTTTTCAGTACATAGCTCCAATATGGATACTTTTTACCATTCAATTGCACACTAATAGCTTGAAGGGAATCATATTTTTCACTAGCCATTGCAAATAAAGATGAAAAAATACAAGTAAAGAGAAAAGTGAGT
The DNA here is from genome assembly GCF_012489685.1 of Lotus japonicus. Taxonomy (NCBI): domain Eukaryota; kingdom Viridiplantae; phylum Streptophyta; class Magnoliopsida; order Fabales; family Fabaceae; genus Lotus; species Lotus japonicus. Next base: position 20,744,552 of record NC_080043.1, read on the forward strand.
ATTACCCAAAATCTGATACAAAGTGCAAAGAGCAGCAAGGTCAGCACCAATATATATCTTTTACAATAACCCCAATGTCAATTCCTTATCAAATCTATCAAACCTTCTAACGTTGGGTCAATCCAATGCGTTGCAAATCAAATTCTTCAACACATAAGCCAAATCACGTGCAAATCAAATTCTTCAATCCAAGGTAAGCCAAATCACGTTGACGTGGTGGCATCAGAGGTGTTGCAAAGCCTCACAAAATCAAAATTGCAATAACATAATAGTTGGATCTACAAATAATTAGGGTTATGGACCAACCTGGCTCTGCGATACCATGTTAAGAGAAAAAGAGAAGATGAGGAGAGAGCATAAGTGAAAGATGTGCTAGGGTTTCATTGGAGGCAAACCAATAGTCTTCATTAGATACAATAAGAGACAAAGTAAAGTATAAATAGGCAAAGAGTAAAAGACTAATCTACCCATAAAACATAAATAATAAAATAAACTAATATTACTAATGTTTGCAAAACGGGATTAGACTGGGTTGGCCGATATGACTGGTTGAACCGAGAACCAGGACCTTAGCTGTTTTGGTCTACCCTTATAATTGGTCATGACAAAAATAAGTGAAAATCCGGTAGAATCGGTCACAAACCGATAAAATCGGTCAAAACTAGTGTATGATCGGTCTGAACTGGTTCAGAGCATCTACATGTCCAGAACCACTATTGTGCTAGATAGACAATGGCGAACCGAAAAATTGGACATAACCCGTCGATATAGGGTGAACTAGGATAAAAGACTTGCTTGCATTGTACGCTGCTTAAACTTTTTATCTCAATACCTGCCCAACTCATCTCTAGGCTAAGAGCTTAACTGAAGCCTTCTATTACGTAGTCCACTTGAAACTAGTCAATCATGATCGAATTAGATGGACGCAATCCAAATCCTCTTGTTGTGACCCATGGTTTTTTTACCTTTCACATTTTAGCCTATTTTTTCAAAGCTAAAAAACTCATTATTCTAAAAACGAAACAAAAAAGGGTTAATGGTCAAATTAGTCCATGATTTTTCAAGCGAGTTTGATTTTAGTCTCTTGGGGGAAAAGTGACGTTTAGTTGCAGTCATTCTTATAATTACTAGTTATTTTTAGCGCTACTAAATGTCATTATTCCGTTGAGGGACTACAAACAAACTCGCTTACAAAATTATGGACTAATTTGACCATTAACCCAACAAAAGTAATACATCTCTTAAAACAAACATTATGAATTTATCCATATTGTTTGGTGTTAACATTGTATTGTATAAGCTTATACATAAATCCCCTTTTATACATTAAAATGATGGATTATTTACTTCACCATATAGATGATGGATAATGCATGATAAGAGTGTGATGTATAAGCTACATGAAAATATTTAATCCATTGCCACCACCACAACCCTCAACCATCGTTTCCACCACCACCTTCCACCACTGCCACCACCGTCGTTGCCATCATCACCATCGGTGTCACCACTACCATCCCCGCCGCCACCATCCACCTCGACCACCACCACGTACTGCCGCCTCCACCACCACTACCACCTCTGTCATTTCCGCAATCACTATCGTCATTGCCACTGCTGCCACCCCACACCACCATTACTGCCACCACTGTCGTTGCCACCATCACTATCGTCATTGCCACTGCCGCCACCACACACCACCACCACTGTCGTTGCCACCATCACTATAGTCATTGCCACAGCCGCCACCACATACCACCACCACTGCCACCATCATTATCATCATCACCTTCCAAACACCACCGGCCACTACCTCAACCGCCATCATCATCGCCACTACCAATACATAGTGCCACAACCACCTCCCTTCATCACCGCCACCATCATCATTATCATTGCATTCCAACACTATCGTCGTCGCTGCCTCCTCCTGAACCATCATTGCCCTACAACACTGCCATCACCACAATACTCCACCAACATTATCCACCACCACCACCTCCTCCACAAACCTCAACTTCCATCGTCATCGTCACCACCACTACCTACCGTCATGACTCACCACCACCACAACTACCACAACCACCGTTGTCACCTTGCTGCATCACAACTTTCACCTCTACAACCACCACCACCACCATCATTGTCATTGTAGCAGCCACCTCAACCGCTAGTGCCAACTTTACCACCCACTAACACCCTTCTCATTTTTATAGTATCTATCAATATTCAATATTTCATGAAACATAGATTTATTTTAATTTAAACGAAATAATTAGTTATACAGTATATAATCAAACGTTATATAATATTAAATTTTTATCAGACTTAATTCTATCAGGCCTAATACTACCAAACCTTATACTATCAAGCCTTATGCTATATAAGGGTTGGGTGGGATAAAGGGTGAAGGGTCTCCCGGGTTCGAACCCAGAGGAGGGACATTTGCTTATCAAAAACAAAAAAAATTAATATACTTAACGGGCCCTAAAAATCCCAAAAACGCACCACACCCAGAAAAAGCAAATTAGCCAATAAAGATCCAAAAACAATCCCCAAAATCTGTACAAGTCCACCTAAAAAAGAGCCGAATGGCCAACAAGCCTAGAAAGCCCACAAAGCCCACCAAACAAAAATAAAAAAAAAACCCAAAAACCAGTTTTTACAAATTATTCATTCTAAAGAATTTTCTTTCATTTTCGATTTTTAAAATTAGAAACTATTTCATAAAATAGTATTAAAAAATGCCCATAGTCATGGCATGCGCATATTTGAAGGAAGCAATTGTGTATCTGACAAACTCCGCATATATTAACATTTTAATAAATATTGAAACACTTAAATCAAGCTCACACCATTCAACATTTGTGAGTTACACTTAAGAGTTGCATTTTTAGGAAATATTTGGCATTCGTCACTCTCGGTTAAAATTTCACGGGCAACTTAATATATAAAAAAAAAAGTCTGACTCACCCTGTGAAATAAGAAGTGAGTGAAAAGTCTTACTCACCCTGTAAAATAAATGATATGATATGAAAAAAAAATGAAATAAGAAGTGAGTGAAAATATTAAAAGAGATATTTAATACCATGCATGAAAGAAACTATCTCTTCTCATGTCCTATATATAAGAAAGTTTGTTCACTGACAAGGTCTTTTTGACCCAGATATGATTATTGCACCTTCCTTGTATGACCTTAATAAATAAGCCATTTTTCTGATAGTAACTGCTTCCTACCAAAATTGATCGGGTCAAATCGGTATGGTTCTTTTTATAAAAGACAAAGAAGAAAGGGAAGAATTCTAACTAGTGTACTAATAGTAGTACGTACGCCCTTCATAAACCATACATTACATATTTGCACAAGCTGGCCCCTTCCAATTATTAGTGTTGACCATACTTTAGATGCTTGACATTTTTTAAAATAATCAGAATTAGCCGTTTCTTCCAGCTTTCTTTCATTTTCATTTTTTCAAACTTTTTTCCTACATTTATTAAATAATGGAAAATTGTATTATTTGATGGATGTCATCCTTATCTGACAAAAGATGGGAAATATACACCTTACTGTATTGCATCAGATGATTTTTATGCACTTCATCCAGTATCATTCTTGCTTTCCAAAAAAAAAGGATTTTGTTTGAGGAGTAGGATTATCAAGGGGTCAACACTGGCAGATCTGGGTCGGTGATGTTCAGGTCAACGACGGTAGTTTCGGGTTTTTGAGTTTAGGCGGTTTTTACTCCGCTCTGATCTCGTTGTCCAGTTTGCTGGTCCGACCGAATCAACAACGCGACTGATCTTTTGAGTGGATTTTTATGTTTTCTCTTTTTTATCGTTGTCCCGTCCTGATTTGCGTCCCCTCCTATGGTAGGATGGACTCTGTTTTTGTTGGGTTATGGGGCTTTCGCTGCTTCTCGGTCCCCGAAAGTTGTTCCTTCTCGGTTTGTTCGTTTGATGCTTCATCCAAGGAAGAGTCTTGGTCGATATTGTTTGGGGTTTATCCTGCATTTTTTGCAAGTGTTTATTAGGTGTGTCTCAATAGTTTCTTTACATGTGGGTGCACCAAAGCAATTTGATTTTAAGCTTCCTTTTGTATTATAGGAGGGGATTGTGCTCACTTCGTTTGTATTATGAACCTTTCATCTAATATAAATGTTGGAGGTCCTAATAGTGCTCATAACATTGCTTAAAAGAAATGTCAGGACTTAATGAAACAAGATCAACATATTGACATTGTGATGTCTAGGCATTCTGACAGACAATGTAACATCTACAGAACACGCCTAAAGACAACAATTGATTGTGTTTGTTGGCTTTAAAGCAAGGACTAACTTTTCGTGGTCATGATGAGTCAAAGGGTTCTACCAATCAAGGTAACTTCCTTGAGTTGCTTAAATTTCTTGCCATGCACAATAATTTGATAAAGAGTGTTGTTTTGGATAATGCTCCTGAAAACCAACAATTAATTGCTCCAACAATCCAAAAAGATATTGCTCATGATGTTGCATTAGAAACTGCTAATGCTATTATTGCTGATATTGGAAATGAATTCTTTGCTATTCTTGATGAAGCTCGTGACGTATCAACTAAAGAACAAATGGCAATTGCTTTGCATTATGTTAATAAAACTGGATGTATTGTTGAGTGTTTTCTAGGTATTGTTCATGTTAAGGATACCACTGCTTCATCTTTGAAATCAGCAATTGATGAACTATTTTGTAAACATGGGCTTAGTATATCAAGTATATGTGGACAAGGTTATGATGGTGCTAGCAACATGAGTGGAGAATTTAACGGCCTGAAAGATTTAATTTTAAGGGAGAATCCATGTGCATATTATGTTCATTACTTTGCTCATCAATTACAACTTACTTTAGCTGTTATTGCTCAAGAACATGGTAAAGTTTCCTTATTTTTTAACTTAGTTTCCAAGTTAATGAATGTTGTTGGGGGATCTTGCAAGCGAGTTGATATACTTCGTGAAAAACAATTGGAACATATTAGAGAGGCATTAAGCATATTAGAAATTTCTAGTGGACAAAGTCTTAATCAAGAAACTAATCTTAAACGCCCTGCTGATCCTGTTGGAGTTCTCATTATGTCACTTTGGTTAGTATAATATTGATGTATCCTGCTATTATTAATGTTTTGAACATTATGAAAGAAGACGAAAACCCCAACAAGCAAAAGTGAAGCATTCGGTTTTCTAATTATGTTGCAAGATTTTGATTTTGTATTCTTCTTGCATTTGATGAGAAGTGTATTGGCTATTTCACATGAATTGTCACAATCATTGCAAAAGAAAGATCAAGACATTATGAGTGCTATGAACTTGGTTAACATCACAAAGACTATGTTTGGAACACTTAGGAATGATGGATGGGAGCCTTTATTGAAGGAAGTCATTTTATTTTGCAATAAACAATCTATTAGTGTTCCTTCTATGGAAAGTGTGTTTGTTAGTGGGCAGTCACGACGTCAAACTCATAGCATTACAACAGAGCATCATTATCGTGTTAAGTTATTTTATACTGTGATAGACATGCAACTTCAATAACTTAATGACAGTTTTGGTGAGATTAATACTCAATTTCTCCTTTGTTTGACTTCTTTGGATCCATCTAATTTGTTCTCTGCTTTTGATAAGGCAAAGGGGTTGGAATTTGCAAGTTTTTATACAAATGAGTTCACTCGATTTAATTTAGTGATGCATGGTAATGCATTAGATTGTTACATCATGAATATATGTATGAATGATGAATTTTTCTCTTTGAAATGATTCCAAAACTTTCGGAGAAGTTGGTTGAAAAAATAAGACATGTTGTTTATCCACAAGTTTATCTTCTTTTGAAATTGGCACTGACTTGGCCTGTTGCAACAACAACTGTAGAAAAAGTTTTCTCTCCTATGAATATTGTGAAGAATAGGCTGTGTAACCGAATTGGAGATACATGGATGCACGATTGTTTAGTTACTTACATTGAGAGTGATGTATTCAATAAGATTGACTCTGAGTTTATTGTTCAATGATTTTAGAATATGACATCGCGTAAAGGACAACTATAACATGTACAATTTTTTATGTATGAACATATTAAATTTATTTTTTATTATATTTTTATTGATGTGTATATTTGAAAAATTTGAACCCTGACCCCGGTTCCCAGATCCAGTACTGGGTGTACCACCATACACAACACCAAATTTTAAAACTGTCAATAAAAACAGGAGTGCAGTTGAACTTGCCTTACAATATGAACCAGCCTACCAAAAGTGTCAAACTTTTCGGCATAGACGTGTTGAGATTGAAAAAATAAACTCAATCCACTATTTTATTTTTTTGTAAATTGTACACTTTTTAATATAATATTTAAATAGCTCTAGAGTCTAGATATAGTATACATTTAGCTCAACACATGCCTAATGAATAGTAGTTGTGAGGCTTAAACGACGATGACGGTGATATATTTAAAACATATATAAGTTTGGCGGACCCTGCAAAGTCATCATAAATTCAAGGCTAAAAAGCACTTTTGGCCCCTGATGTTTTAAGTTTGTGTAAATTCTGTCCCTACTCTATTTTTGTTGATGTTTCTACCCCTCATGTTTTCAAACAGTGCATCGTCTACCCCTCATGTTTTCAAACAGTGCAGTGTCTACCCCTGACGGAGGGGTAGACGGTGCACTGTTTGAAAATATGAGGGGTAGAAACATCGACAAAAATAGATAGGGGTAGAATTTACACAAACTTAAAACATCAGGGGCCAAAAATGCTTTTTAGCCTAAATTCAAAGTAACTAAGGATTCCCAATCTTTGTATAAGAACCACCAATATGACAACTAATCAACTATTACATTACATTGTTAATGCTCCTATAGTCAAGCCGGCCAATAACCTTGTTTTACCCTATGTTTTATGATTCCATCTAGGTTTATTGTATTGGACATATGATAAAATATATAAATTGTTGAGAACTCAGAATTAATTGTTTACTAATGTGGAGCAGATTTGTCTTGACCAATTGCCATTTGCCATATAATTTATTGCAAAAATTTTGTGAAAGTATGCACATGACAGAATTTGAAGAAAAATAAATAACTAAAGGTTTGATAAGGTTAGGGCATCATAGAATATTTTAATTTGCTGTTTCTGTAAGGTTTTTACATGATCCTGGCCTATATAAATGAATGAAACGTGTGTGTTGGCGTGTCAGCAGTTTTAGGACCATACTGATTTTTGTTTATTACAATTGTATAAATCACCTCAAATTATGGGTATAATTGATAATCATAATCTTAGGTAATTCAGTAATATTTTAATACGTGTTAATAAATATTAAAATATTACTGAAACAGGTGATTTGATCTAATATACCAAACCGTCCCATTAATTAATCTATATACTTATTAAAAGAAAATTCTTATCCAGAAAAAGTTAACACATGACACTCTCAGAATGATTTTCCTTCCACCCCTCTCTCGGCTGACAAGTGTCACACAGAGAGACTTGAATAAATTAATTAGACAAACTAATTATCCCATGATATAATTTTGATTATTTGTTCCCTATTAAATGGTATTTTCAAAAGTAGAATTCATTCACAACCCAATATAAAGGAGTTATGGATCAACCAAAAGCCCACAACAATAAACTTTGCTATTCCTTGGCTAAATCAGCTTTAATTCATAGGAAATACTTTGGGCATTAATGTTTGATTGATTCCAACCCATAATAAAATAATTTGGTAAATAAATGTGAGATTTTCTCTAATTAACCAGTATTTCCTTAATTAAACACCAATTTCGAATTAGTTATCTATATCTATATAATATACTAAATGAAGGTTTTTTTCTAGAAAGTTTTGCCACGTGTCACCCCCATATCATCCCAATAAAAAATATATAAATTTTGTTTTTCAATATTAAATCTGCAACTATTAAATCTGTACATATTTTTAATACATATTTTAAATCTGTACCTATTTTATAATATATAAAAATTATATATCCACCCCATATAAAAATACAGATTTTATATGTTTTTCAAGTAAAAAAAAAACTGAAAAAATCTGCATTCAACCAAAATTAAAGATCATGTCTCAATATAAAATTTGGTAGATAAAAAGAGTGACACATAAAAATCAGAAAAAATTTATAAAAAATAAGGCAACTAAGATTTTTTTTTAAAAAAAAAACCCTAAAGTTCAATCTATAAATAAGAGGTAAGATTCTTTTTTTTTTTCTGCTTTGATTTTTACAGGTGAGGTTTTCATCACATCTCATCATGTACATTTACTTTTCATATTCTTCCATATTCACCAAATTTCTTTCTTTGCCTATAAAAAAAAAAACCAAATTTCTTTCTTTGCCTTCCCTTTTGAGTCATGTTTTTTCATTGACAATTTTTTCTTTCTTTGAAACCGTTCGGTGTCATTTTGCTGGTTCTTCACCTACATGGTAAGGTTCTTCAACTTTTAATTTACCAAATATTATTCTTCTTCCCTCTCTTACATTCATTTTAGCATGCTTGAATAAATTAATACTAAAACATGCATAGCTCATATTCCATAATTAAAAACTTAAATGATTTTCATATTTATTAATGAATGAAACCATTAATTTACCACCCACAAATGCATTTGTTTAAACATAATAAACCACTTAATAAACCTTACTATTTTTGTCTTAATTGTGATGGATGACTTTTAAAATTAAATCAGTGTTATTGATTTTGTTATTCATTAATTCTAATTTAAAAGTATTTTGTTATTCATTCAAATCTGCGTATAGATGATGAAGAATTAAAGCACCTATGTTTGATAGAGATCGAAAAAATACTTCAAGGAAATGGAAGGTCATTGAAGGAATTTCCATGTTTGTCATATCCTAAATTTACTGAAGCATATAATTTTGAAAATAGATTCGTTGCAGATGAGTTGAATTACAATAAAGATGAAATGCTTAAGATTCATGAAGAATTGGTTTGTTACCTTACTTCAGAGCAAGAGGGAGTTTATAAAAATGTTTTGAATGCTGTATTATCTGATAATGGGGGATTCTTTTTTCTATATGGTTTTGGAGGAACTGGAAAAACATTTGTGTGAAACACCTTATCTGCTGTTTTGCGTTCAAGGGGTCTTATTGTGTTAAATGTCGCATCCAGCGGAATAACATCGTTGTTGTTACCCAGAGGTAGAACTGCTCATTCCAGGTTCTCTATTCTTATTTCAATAAATGAGATATCAACCTGTAATCTTCGTCAAGGTTCCCAAAAGCTGAATTGTTGAAAAAAGCAAGCCTAATTATTTGGGATGAGGCACCTATGTTGAACAAACATTGCTTTGAAGCTTTGGACAGATCTCTAAATGACATTATAAAGACTAGATCTAAATATGGTTATGACATTCCATTCGGAGGGAAAGTTGTTGTACTAGGAGGCGACTTTAGACAAATACTCCCAGTTATTTCCAAAGGAAGCCGTTCTGAGATTGTGGGATCTGCTATCAATTCTTCATATCTATGGAAAGCATTGCAAGGTAATGAAGTTGACTGTTAATATGAGGTTGCAAAATGCTAACTCATCTTCTTCAACAACAGAAATAAAAGAGTTTGCTGATTGGTTGCTTCAAGTGGGAGACGGAACAGTTACAACTATTGATGAAGCCCAATCACTCATTGAGATTCCTCCGGATCTCCTTATTGAACACCGTGTAAGGATCCCTTACTTGAAATAGTAAATTTTGCATATCCGAAACTTTTGTTTAATTTGGAAAAAATTCATTCTTCCAAGAAAGAGCAATCCTTGCACCAACACTTGAAAGTGTAGAGGAAATCAACAACTTTATGTTAGGTATGATTCCTGGTGATGAAACAGAGTATTTGAGTTGTGATACTCCATGCAAGTCAGATGAAGATTCAGGTGTCAATGCGGAATGGTTTACATCTGAATTCTTAAATGATTACAAATGCTCCGGAATTCCAAACCATCAAATTAACCTGAAACCCGATGTCTCTATCATGCTCATTCGAAACATTGACCAAGCTGCAGGGTTGTGTAATGACACTCGAATGATAGTCAACGCTTTGACTAAATATATAATTGTTGCTACTGTTCTAAACGGAAACACGATGGGGAAACAACCTTTATTCCAAGGATGAGCTTAACTCTATCTAATTCTGACATTTCATTCAAATTCCAGCGCAGACAATTCCCTGTTACCCTATGTTTTGCAATGACTATAAATAAAAGTCAAGGACAATCTTTATCTCATGTTGGACTGTATTTGTCAAGGCTTGTCTTTACTCATGGGCAACTATATGTTGCACTATCAAGAGTTAAATCTAGAAAAAGGTTTGAATATACTAATCCTAGATGACAAAGGAGTAGTTTCTAACACTACCCGCAATGTTGTCTATCAAGAAGTCTTTGAAAATATTTGATATGTAAGTGCTGTTTTTTACTACAATTTTGTTGGGTTTATATTTTTTTAAATACCAAATCTGATGTCTTTGTTTTAATTGTTGACAGTATAAATAAATGTCAAGCAGCTTATTGGCCATTCATGGACTTGAAGGATAATTCCGTTGCTATAAGGTTTGTTTTTAATTTTCAAATGATATATCAACTTCATCTTTGTTTTGCTAACTAATTATTACTCTGATATCTACTTTTTCCATTGTAGGTTATGAGGCTCAAATATTGAATTGGTAGTAAAATTCAACTTCAAGTCTGAAGTCATTATAACTGAACATGGACAGCAAGTTCTACTAAGCGATCATACTGTTGACATTTTTGTGATTTTTTTAATTTTTTTGTTTTTTCAACGCATTCCGTAAAAACTTGGATTTATAATATTGTTTATGTGTTGACATCGGTAGGTCATACAACGAATTCTATTTAACAATTTTACATTGGTCTATTCACATACATGTTTGAACCTATTTTCTGTTATTTCATATTCTACAGATATATCTACACAATAAACTTAATCGTCGTGCAACGCACGGGTGAAAATGACTAGTATCAGAGAGAAAAAAAGAAAAAAATGTAAAAAAGATAAATGAAATATATGGATGAGAGTTACTAGCACAATAAAATAAGAAACTTTTTAACAACTGCATCTAAAGTTACTAGAAGCAGTTAAATTTGAATTTAAAGAAGTGAAAGAGTTAAGAAATATGCTTTAGTAAACATACACCACCCTAGAGTTTTGTTATAAAGGAATTCTACCTTAAAGTAAAGCTATGAATTATATTAATTAGTTAGGTCAATTTACCCCTTTGCATTAGTCTTGTTCTTTTTTAAATGCCGAAGCATGAAATTGACTCATGTAGGATTATGGCACTTGAGAGTGGAGGATGATTTTTTTTCTCTAAAAAGATCAATAGACAAACGACAGATCTTCCTGTTGTGACCAAATGAGCTAATTGCATCAATAATATCATTCATAGATTATCATTATGAAATTTGAATATGTTTAAATGGGTTCTCCAATCATCTGTCTCCAAAGAGTTGCGGAACCAAAAGAAACGTTATTTTCAGAAAGATAGATTATGAGTTAACTTTAGTATGGTCTCTTTTATTTCTAAAGATATCATGCTCTGTCATCACTTCATTGTTTAGTCATTCTTCAATGCCTACTCACTTCCCACTTGAAGGTGGGCATGGTATCACTCACTTTCTCAGTGAAATCCATTTAGCTTTCTGAATAACTTAAACTATCTCACTGATTTAGTAGCCCATCAACCATCTTTGGAAACTTCTTTTTTCATTCAAACCAATGGGTGTTCTTTTATATTTCTACCATTGAAAAGCCTTTTTTTAATTTCCTAATCACCATAAACTCTGTTTCACTTGTTGGGGGTAATAATCTTTGTGAGAAATAAAAGTTTGTACGAATTTTATTCCAATCACCATCACATATCAGAGCTTACGCATATGCATGATTGTCAATCTCTAGAGATTACCTAATCTCGTGGAGGGACGTAATCTCGTAAGAGATTACCTCATGCAAAAATAATACTTTTAAAACTATAATAATGATCAAGTCACACTAATAGTACTAAAAATTATCCAAATTATTCAACAATGACAATTAAAATCATGCATAAAACTACCAAATATCCAAACCTAAGGTACATAAGTCATAACAAGTAAACAAAACATCAATACAAGTTAGGATAAAATTAAAACAAGAACAAAGAAGTCATTAGTCATCCAAATTTAAAATCATACAACACAGTCGAATTTAGAACAACTAGAATCATCATCTCCATCAAGTTCTTTCTCAGATGAGATAGACTTAGACCCTCCAACATTAGGATCAAGAACCAAATTCTCAATGTTGTCTTGAACTGATGCAATGATATCCACAATATCATCATGACCATTAATATCATTCTCTCTACATCTACCTCTTTAGTTATTCATTTATCATCAGATTGAGGATTTCATCAAATGGAGGAGGAAGCCGCGTCGGAGGAGGAGGAAGTTACACTGATGGTCGCGCGAGAGAATGAGTGAAGGCTGCGCATGTAGAGATGAGAGAAGAGGTGGAAAGAACGACAAAGTTGAGTGGCAAGAACGACAGAGATGAGTGAAAACCCTAAAATTTGTGGGTTAAATGACTGAAATAGCCTTAGACAAAATATTTCTTGACATTTTTAACAAAACAAGCTAATCTCGTAATCCCGTGGTAATCTCGTGATATTACACGAGATTAAGAAATATCTCGAGATATCAGCCGAGATTTGAAAAAACAGTTACTACCCCCGTTAGTCTCGTTTTTTGTACGTGATATCGTAATCTCGTAAGAGATTAAGAGATGTCTCTAGAGATTGACAACAATGCATATATGCCTTCAAAATTATAAATCATTTACATAAGTACTTACAGATCATCTGCCAAAACAATTCTCTCAGTGGATTACAATCTTGAGATCATAAGATTATTGTCAACGGAAAATATTTTAGGGAAGTAAATAACATTATTTTCTGTAAAACACACCGCCACATCCCATGGTTCGAATTCAATGCATATGATGCAAATTTAATTATAATGATATAGCTATACGTTTCTTATTTGACACTTAAGCCAGTAATCAATATCAATATATTAATATTAATATTAATATATATTAGAAAAGAACAACTTCTAGCATGATGTGTCAGCACCAGATTAATTCTTAGTGACATGTCATTCTCACGTTAATTCTCATAAAAAAAATTTCACGTGTCATTCTCAGGTATTTTTAGAGTATTAATTAATTTTTATTGAATTTTTGGATTTTTAATTAATTCAGGATTTTATGAGTTTTTACAGTGATTTGCTAGATTTTGGTAGTTTTTATCTATATTTGTTTCTCTATTTTAGATTAGTATCTACATAAAAAAATATTTTTTTTAAGATTTTGTTTTGTTTTTATTGTTATTTGTTAGATTAATTATTACTAGTCTTATCTCATTGAGATATAGTTTAGATTTGTTACTCTATTTTAGATTAGTATCTACTTAAATAGTTAAATAGAGATAGGTTTAGATAGATTTAGTTTCTTTTTATCTCTTTGTTAAATTAATAATAAACTAAATCTTAACAGATATTCAACAGAGTCCTTATATGTCTTTGGCTTCTCTGCATTTTTAGGACTTTCTTCTTCCCCATCTTCTCTATTCGTACAACTTGCTTTGTTCCCTTTTCATAGACAATATTTTGTTCTATTTCTGCTGCTTTATGCTACCTTTAATCCATGGAGACTACCTTCTTGATTGAATGATTGACTTTTACTTAATTTTTTCCTGACCGAGAAAGAGTAAACGTGTTTTGATTCAAGTTCGATGTGAGAATTTTTTAAATTGCTATGTTCGCACAGATCCTTCTCAAGGATGACCTTCAAGCTGTATGTTTCAGAGACCGTGAATGAGGAATAAATTGATTGAAGAGGTAAGCTAACATAGAAATAGAAACCGTTTTGTGTTTTATGTTTTTGATATGTTATTTGAATTGTGATCATTGTTATTGCTCACCTTTCTTTTCTTGGATTTGCCTCCTCTATATTGTGGACTGCACTCTTAGTTTTGTTGTTTAATCAACAGTCATATAGTTCTCTGACATAGTGTCATCTAAAGTTGCATACTTCACTTTGTTATTCCTGACCCTATTTTATTAGTTATAGCATCGTATTGAATGTTGTTTTTAATAAAATATATACACATTGAATAATTCTAAATAGTTAGTGTATATTTTTTTAAAAAAATTGTATATTGGAAAACACAAAAAATCATTTGAATTAATTTTTTGAATAGGTAACTGGATTTAAATTTAAGGCATTTATAAAAAAAAATCACATGTTGACAAAAAATATGAAGAAAAATCCAACAAGTTATCCAAGCACATGTTGACCTTTTTAAATTTTAGATTTGATTAGGATTTAAGTTGTTTATTTCTTGATTTTTTCTTGGGTATTTTATTTTATTTTGAGAGTATTAAATAGTTTTTATCGTATTTTTATTGAATTTTCGGATTTTTATTTAATTCAGGATTTATGAGTTTTTATTGTGATTTGCTAGATTTTGGTAGTTTTTATCTATCTTTAGTTAGTACCTTTTTAAATTTTAGATTTGATTTAGATTTAGGTTGTTTATTTCTTGATTATATCTTGGATCTTTTATTTTATTTTTGATTTATTTTGAGGTTATTAATTAATTTTTATGGTGTCTTTATTGAATTTTCGGATTTTTATTTAATTTATAATTTTATAAGTTTTTATTGTGATTTGCTAGATTTTGATAGTTTTTATTAAATATTAATTCCAGGAAAAGGGAGCTGATCTGGTGCTGAGGGTCCACAGAGCTACCATGGACACGCAGAGATTTGATGGTTGCTAGGTGAATTTGGCAGAGTTTCTCATTAGCTGCGGACTGCAGTTGTTTCTATATTGTTTCCATTTATCACCTAAGAGAAATGTGTTTACTTAAATTTTCAAGCTCATGTAAGGATGTAAAAGAAGGGGAAATTAATCAGGGACTGCTAAGTTAGTTAGATGTTATTATAGTAGTTACTTAGTACTAGAACGAGATGAGTTATAAATAGAGAGAAATCAAATTAGAGAACACATTATGCAGCATTATATATCTCTCATTAAGTATGTCCTTTAGTATCTGAAAATATTGCTAAAGTATGGTATTGAATATGGCTTAAGCACAAGAGAAAGTTCTTCGTGCAACACATAGATAAAAAGTGATTGTTTGAACTTATAGGTCGAAATCTAATTCCTATGAGTGGTAAATAAAAAATCAATATGATGTCATTACTTTTTTCATAACTTTTTGAAAATTTAAGAAATAAATATAAAGGCATGATAATTTGATGATTAAAATGTGTCGTGCGGAGATTAGAAAACATTAATACATATATAGTGTATTTTTGTTTAAGTTAAACTATAGGGTTAAGAGTTCCCACGGGGATGAACATTTTACATGAAAATTCATGTAAAATTAACAGAAAAAGCTCCTACTATACGGGGCAAAAAGCTAGAAATAAACCAAGGTATTGATCCATGCCTCAAACACAAGAGCAAATTTCACCGTAAAAACACTAGAAATATTTGTTCTGGAGATGCACACAATTTTCTACTGCTTATCTTTCTGAAACCTAAAAGCGGCTATTGTTTGTATTTGCGTATAATTTTCAATTGATATGTTTTAATTTTAAACTACTATGATGCTACCTACGTGAGATTTTATTTTATATAAAAAGTATAAAAAGTATCATTATACTTTTTTATACAATCATTATATTCTAAACTAATTGATTGGTATTATTTTAATAGAAAAATTTAATATAATTAATTTTAGTATTGTTTTCAAAATTTTAAGAGTGTATATTTATATATGTTTATAACTATAATAATTGGATAGTAAGAAAAGTACGAGGAATAAAAAATATTAATACATATGTACTATAAAATTATGACCTAAATTTATTAGTGCTAACAAATTAGAGTTATGAGATCTCATGGGGAGGAACATTTTATATGTAAAATAAAAATTTGTAGGAGTTAAAAAAAATTCATTTTTTCTATAACTTAAGTGTATTTTTAATAATTTAAACAATAATAATATATTTATGTATTGTTACATATCTAAAACACAAAAACATTACCCTTTATGCAACACGAGTACATATTCACAAACAAAATTCAGTTATACCTCACATATGCAAAACTTAAAGCTTTTGGCTTATTAACTTCTGTGTTTTTCAAAATCTTTATATTAGTTAATGAAGTGTATGCTTACAAAACACTAAAATTGAGTTTCTGAATTTATGCTCTTTAAATATCTACATCTTTATTATGATTGTTCTTACATTCTTAGCATCTTAAATATTTTATAATTTAAAATATTAATCGATGTATCAAATACAATAATCAAATTCCCCGTGCAACGCGCGAGTAAAAAACACTAGTATATTAGAAAAGAACAACTTCTAGCATTACGTGTCGCTCTCACATGCCAAGTTAGTGACGTGTCGCTCTCAGATTAATTCTCACCTAATATTTTACATGTAAGTTCTTTCTCCTTGGCCCCACTTGTCACATGTGCCTTGATTTTTCCTTACCTTATTTCTCCTTAATAAAAAAATACATCTTTAAATTTTAGATTTGATTAGGATTTAGGTTTTTTATTTCTTGATTTTATCTTAATTTATTTTTGATTTATTTTTAGAGTATTAATTAATTTTTATGGTATTTTTATTGAATTTTCGGATTTGTAATTAATTCCGGATTTTATGAGTTTTTATTGTGATTTGCTAGATTTTGATAGTTTTTATCTATTTTTATTTAGTACATTTTTAAATTTTAGATTTGATTAGGATTTATGTTGTTTATTTCTGTATTTTATCTTAATTTATATTATTATTTATTTTTAGAGTATTAATTATTTTTTATGGTATTTTTATTGAATTTTTGGATTTTTAATTAATTCCGGGTTTTACGAGTTTTTATTGTGATTTTCTAGATTTTGATCGTTTTTATCTATATTTATTTAGTACATTTTTAAATTTTAGATTTGATTAGGATTTATGTTGTTTATTTCATTATTTTATCTTAATATAAAATCTGTGATAAGTGATTTAAATCAATAATACATCCCATCAGCAAAAACTCTCTTAAAACCCTGCCTAACTCCACTATCTCCTCCATGGAATTCATCTCCTCCATGCAATTTTCATCTCATCTCTCCACTGAACGGAACCACCCCCACAAAATCGTCTCATCTCTCAACGGAACCACTTTGCCATCGACTTGCAATCGCATCCCTCCGATTTGCTGCCTTGGAGTGATTGAGAAGGTTGCATATGGAGGTTTCAAATTATTTTCTTCCTTTGCTTGCATAATATGTTATGGTTTTTTTCAATTTTATTTTACTTTACCTTTAACTTTCATTCACTCATGTTTGACTTCAAGGTCAATTTCATTCATCACTTGCCATGCTAATTTCAAATTCTTTTATTCAGGTTTTTTTTATAGATATTCCACCAAAAGAGATTCTTTGGAAGCTATGGATGGTGAGTCCATTTTATATTCTATATGAAATTTTGCAATATTTTGATTTGTTTTTTATGTTTTCTGATTCTCCTTTGTATGTGATTCTATTTTATTCGTTTTTCTTAATTTGCATCTAAAATTTGTGCCCTATGTTATAGGAGGTGAAACATTGATATGTGTATGTTTTGATTAACCTAATCATTGTCAGTGAAGTGGATTGAGGGAGTGAAAGAATTGAGGGGAGAGAAAGGAGAAGTTGTAGATTTTTTTTCTTGCAACTTTTTTATTTGGTAATTTTTTCTTTTTGCCTGCTTCTTGCACCGAGGAAATTAATTATTATTGTTGGTGCTTGCCGTTACAACTACAGAACTACATATCATGGATGAGGTTTTACTGCTTATCTTTGTTCGCTCAAGCTATACCATTGAGGTTAGACTTTTAAAACTGGTGCTATCCTTTCTAATATGCTAAATGCCTAAACCAATGTTCTAACAATAAATTGATTTCCTTGGCTTCCCTGGAAACATTTGACATGAATTTATCCGTAGGTACAGAACGACAATGAGGTGCATACCTCTTTCTGACTACACTCTCTGATTCTCAGCTAGCTGAAGATGAAACATGATTGATGACTCAAGATCTTATCTTGCTCTCATTTCAATTAAGCCACGAAACATGTGAGACCAGTACTCATAGAGGTTTTTCTCAGTCCATTATATGTATATATTCACCAGATAAGAGATAGAGATGTGTATTTGGTGTTGCACTACTGTGATGCATATTTATATATTCACCAGATAAGAGATAGAGATGTGTGTTTAGTGTTGCACTACTGTGATGCATATATAGTTTTACTGACTTAGTTCATCAATTCTACATCTATATATCATCATTACATATATTAAAAGTCATTTTTCGAAGGCAATATTAGATTTTATAATTAATCATTGTTCTACTATGATTCAATTAATCAAACTTTAGTGTGATTGGAAGTCTTGCTTGCATGAGTGTGTAATTATCACATTACGATTTAGTATCAGAATATGTTTTTGATTTGGTTATTGTACTTTCAACAACAGTGCTACATAAAGCAAAGAGTTGTTTTAGCCGTTCAACAAATATAATGGGTCTAAAATTTCTAGAGGGGTTTTCTTCCATTTATCTTCTTTAGTGGCATGTGATTAGTTTCCCCTTACAAATAGATCTGATTGGTTATGGAAACCACTGGAAGGCCATAGCCAAAAAGTGGCTTCAATTCATTCTTTGGCTTTCATATCTGTCTGCAAATTTGATTGCTTTCTTTGCACTATCATAGCTAGATTGATGTTGCACATATTGCTATTATGTTTGGTGGTCTTTAGTCTATCCTACTCTAACATGTCTATCAATCTCGCTTCATGAGTTCTTGATTTTCTGTTACTTAGAATGCATATACGGCTGGAAGCTGCTGATTTGGAAGCAAGTTTCATTTGAATTAGCATGAGTTCATATTAATTCATGTTAAAGTTGGACAACAATCAGGAATAGCACCTAGGATTGTTGCTGATTTGGAAGCAAGTTTCATTTGATTTTTTAATTATAAATAAATATTTTAATGATTTAAATTCAAAATGTGATACCTTCTTACTTTATGAAGTGCTTTTTTATGCCAGAGAACAGACTCTGGTTGCAGTGAAAACAAAATTTGTATATGATGTTAGGTACTGTGTGGAATTTGTGAGTGTGTTTGTGGATAATTTATAAGAAAAACGGTGGTGATAGTGAGGTAGAGAAATCTGAGAGAGATTTTGATGTAAATGAAGATTTTTCTTTCTTATGAGATTGGACTTTTAACCCTTATCCACACCATTCGAAATTTCCATTACTATTATTTTCGACACTTATGTCACTGACAAATAATAATTAGGTTCTGATGTAATGTATATTCTTTGTAATGGAGAATTAAGTAGTTGTTTTTAAGAGTCTTTTATATATAATTCAGATGCAAACAGTATGCACTCAGCTATCACTTGAGCACTAGAGCAAGTGAAAGGAGCATACTACGACTGCTTTACTATTCTGAATTTTTTTATCGCAGAAATGCTCCGGTAAGTACAACAAGCTCAAAAGCAGAATAGCATGATGAAACTACTAGATATTATTAATGAACCAAACATTTCAGTTCCAAACTGTCAAGACCTTCGCTAGAAATTTGTTCTAAAGTACGCCCATTAGTACTACTATAAGAGCAAAGCAACATGCTTCTTATATTGGGAGATAGACAAAAGCAGAGGTTGCCTTAATAAGCTTTCTCACCTGGATCAACAGAAAAAACAACTGAAACTCGATCGATGAAAGTTGGAATGGCAAGGTTTACTCTTAAAGTCTTCGGTAGGAAGAGGATACAAGAGATCGACCTTGAAGCAAGCAAGGTATATATGGTGGGTGTCACCATCTTCATCGATATTACCCACCAGATAGACTTGAGAAAAGATTTTCAGGCATCCTGAGAGTAAGGAGAAGCTGAATCTAAATGTATTAGAAAGAGCCTAAAAGCTTTTATATATAGGAAGAATATTTTACATGAAAATACTTCTACATAAAAGTAAATGTTAATAAGATTTCATCGGAATTTTTTTTTGTTACAAGAAAAACATAATATAATATAGTTTGATGTTAATTTTTTACTACATAATAATATAGTCCACTTTAATTTTTTTGTACAAATTATTATAGGAGTTAAATTCTCCTACGGGAAGAAATATATTTTAACAAGAAAGTACCTTCATTAAGTATTAATTAATGTATTAAATACAATAACAAATTTCGCGGTACATTCTTTTTTTTCTAAGATTAAAATGTGTTCTGAATGCTTTATTGGTGATTCTTCATATCTATAATTTGTGTTATTGTTTTTAGGCTCATGAAGAATGTGAAACGACTTCATGTTGATATGGGTCAAACTTAGTTTATTTTATTGTGTAAAAAATGAACTCGCATAATCACGTACATAAAGAAACTTTTCTCTTTTTTTCATTGTAGATTAAATCAGCTATTGTTTATTAGCCATCATTAAACCACATCCCCTAATATGTTTTGCATAATTTGAGATTTGGTTAACCAATTTTTTTATTAGTTATTCAATTGTACGAAGTTCAATTTATGCAACAAGGGTTTTAATTTAAGATTTTTTGTCTACTTTGTTCATCATTTCATACTCTTCTATTTCATCAGTTGTTTATTATATTTTTAACGATCAAGGTATTAATTGACCTATCAAATATAATAGATGTATTCCCCGTGCAACGCGCGGGTAAAAAACACTAGTAAAATAATGACTATCCATTAAAGATTAATAAATCAATTTATAAAAGCAGTGACTTTGTCTTATTGGCACATTTGGTCCCCTTAACCTATTAGCCGGTTTCTCTCTCCCTCTTTTCCAGTGTAAATAATATTAAATCAGAATTTGATTCCCCTTTCTTTTTTGCTTTAAGAAGATTTTTTTAAAGTGTGGAAAGAACATTATAAACCACTTACTCTAGTGGGCAATGGAAATGAAATTACATATTACCAATCAGCAGAATTGGGGAATATAATGAAAGCTGTGGAATCCCACAAGAGCTCTTGCTGCACTTTGTTTTGGGAACAGAACTGATTCACATACATAGGTGATCTAGGTGCACAATAGTGATTAAATAAACTTAAATTAGTGCAATTATTATAAGATACTAGTTTGAATTAGTGACTGGTAGAATATTTGCGCACTTTATGTTTAATGATAGATTGAAATAATTTACACCGTTGAAATTACAAATTTGTCATTACTACTCATTAATCATTACTAGCATCTAGTATTTCGGAGTGCAAGAAAGAATGACAAATTAAGGATTAGAATTTAGAACTGCCCAACATGAGATTTTGAGTTTTTTTTACATTTGAAAGATAAATTACACTGGCTAATAATTGATTATTTGACATTTTCCTCTCAAACTCATATGTCATCCAACTTTTACTAGTTGGGCTATCATTCGGAAACTGATATTTTGAAATTGATATTACATCACTTAAAAATAAATTGTTATGCATAGTACTTTTTTTTACCGTCTAAACTGAAGAAACTACGACTCAAACACGAGCAGAGGACGTAGCCTCAACTGAATTAAGAAAGAGCCGCCTATGACACTCCTCAAAAGGAGAGTCAATAAAATGTGCGGTCCCTATAATGTGTGAGTAATGATTTATACACACCTCATTTTTAAAACACTTCATTTCCACCTCTTTTTGTTTATATCTCTCTCCTCTTACCATCTATCACATCTCATACTTTCTCTCCCTTACTTTTTCTTTTCTTCCTATCTCTCTCATCATTCCACCTCACACACCTCAAAAAAGAGAGGTGTGTGAGTAACATTACTCTATAATGTGTTCCAAGATTTTGGTTACGAACACTAAAATTGCCTCTCGTGGAATATAACTATTAAAAAAATAACATACTATTAATAAATAATAGAATATCTATACTGTATATAAAGGAAGAGTTTGTGCAGCCTTGAGGGCAAACCTGTCATTCCACATTTAATTTCAAAAAGTATGAAAGTTGGGCATGGATATTTTAGTAAAAATGTAATTTATTTCACTTAGATTGAATCTCAGCCGTTGATTCTTAATTACATCAGTTACACCCTTCCATTCCATTACATTTGAAACGCACCTTTTGACGTTCTTCTTCTGTTCCGTTTCTCCTTCTCTGCGCCGATAGGAAGTCTAATAGAATTGTACCAACAAAGAAAGGAAGCATATTAGAACATGAAATTGTAATTCGCGTATTGCGGAAAAAAATGCATCCCTCATTTGCATTCTCTACTTCTGGATTCTCTGAAATTAGGTTTTGTTCGTTCCCAATAATCAGGCATGTTGAAAGGGAACCGAGATGTGCGCAGCTTCAGAGAGAATGATTCTGGCGGAGCACCCAATTAGCTTAGATGCATTTCCGCCGCTTTCAGCACCAAAATCATCATCGCTCCGCCCAGTTGAGGAAGAAGGAGGAGAGACGCGGAACAGTCGTCTCCGGGTGTTTTTGTTTTCGCCATTGTCATGGCTTCCGGAGCTATTTCTCCCCATGAACAATCTGAAGGTAACATTTTCTTTTCTTTGATTTGTCTATATCTTGGTTATGAACGTGATTTTGTTTTCTCTGTTCTTTAGAATCTGATATGAAACATGGGTTTCAGCCACAATTTTGAGGGTGAGGGCCGTGGAGATAAAGCCTGAATTGGAAAGATTTGGGGGGTTTTGTCTTAGAGTCGAGGTTTAATTATCTCTTCCAAATTTCTGCTCAAACGATTTTGAAAAATTTTCCGTTTTCAACGCTCAATTTTGTAGGGATGGCTTGAAGATGGAGTTGGAGGAGGCTAAGGCGGTGGTGGAAGGGTACTGCACGAGAAAGAGTTACAACTATGATGTCAAGGGATAGGGCATGGATAAGGTATGGCAAGATTTTTTACCTCTGTATAACATGCGTATTTGCCTTTATCCAGTTGATATGAACTGTTTGCTTACATGTAGGTAGGGTTGCAGGATGAGCCGCAAGAGGAGGTTTTAGCGAATGTAAATCATATGGAGGCTGAACCACTGGATTCAAATTTAAAAGTGGAAGGTAGTTTTGCTGTGGCTGGATGTTGTGATTATGCATTAGCTTGGGGTTTAGTTAGACTTTTTTGAACTGGCCTTTGTTTTGTATGTAAAATTGTGCATTCAGTAAGAATGAATTCTTCTCACTTTAAAATGTTTAATTGTTACATGATACAAGGATTAGGGACCTCTAAGCTCCAAATTCTAATATATATGAAATTGCCTGTATCTAATAGTTAGAAATTCATGGTTGAACACCTTGGATAAGAAAGATGCTAATCACAATGCAAGATCATGACTATCATTGTTTGGTTTTGCATATGTAACGTTTCAGGTGGCAATACACAAATTTACCCGGAAGATTGTCATGAAGGTAGAGGAACTATTTCTGATTCCAGGGGAGGGGCCCTACAATTTTGTCCCAGGATCCGAGTTAAGGAAATGGGATTTAGGTAAGATACTTATTCATGTGATTAGTTTCAGTTCCATATTATACCATTTTGAACCTCTTTATATTTGAATCCAGTTCCATCTAAATATAAAGGGAGGGAGTGCTTGGCACAACTCATGGCATTTTGTGCGTTTTTGCACTACTTATTTGCCATTTTAGTTCACAAAAAACAGAAGCTTCTGTGTTTTTTTCCCAACTATATGGAATAGAAAGTTCCCACAAGTAGAGGTTAGAAGTTGGAACCGCCCCATTAATAACTGATTTTAATAAAGATTTTAAGTATTGTTGTACCCCCCAGGTATTCATAGGAATTTTAAAATTAAATCTAATAAACTCTAATAAATAGGTCGATTCATATTCTCAACACTCCTCCTAGAATCAGAAGCTTTCTTTGTACAATTCTTACTATTATGAGCATAGTTAGTGGTTGTAGTGGAGAGTTATGAGTTGTTACATTTTTATGAGTATTTACCTTTGTTATTTATCTTTGAGATTAATAGTTAGAATTTTAGTCAATTATTAATTATGAGTTTCATGTATTTAAGTGACCTAAGTATCAATGAAAGAGTCTGAGTTTCAGTTCACCCCTCTTTATTGTAAGCAAAAAAGGGATAGAAGTTTCAAAGGAAGTTGCACATTTGCAGTGGTATATTAAACTTAAATGTAGAGCATTACTACTCATTTTGTAGACTGGTGAGTGAGCTGTCTTTGATCACACTGATGGATTTGATCACATAACACAATGAAAAAGAGAATCTGCCAAGTCTACGATTGGAAGATCCATTATATTATTGTGCATGATGTACATTACATGACAGATGGAAGCCTGTGCGAAAATAAACCATTCCCTGATTTTTTCATTCTCCAATCTGTTGGGTTGTTGCATGTAAAATGAATAAACTTTCAACATATTCAATGAAATTTTGGTGCTCTAGATAATTGTTTTCATCTTTCTTCAGCTGAAAGTCCTTCGAGGGTTGAAGTGATGTGGGCTCTATTTTGAGCCGCGGTTTTCATTAGATAACAACATGTGTGAAGTACCTGGATAACGTGTTCTTGATCAAGATGGTTTTGAGTAGCCAAATTTTCAATTCATGTGTTATTGTTTGTTTCTTTCAAGTTTCAATTGATTAATTGTGACATGATACAGAGGCTTATTATTAATTTGAGGATAAAGTGTTGTTCTGGAAAAATTGAGGAATGAGCTTGAGAGCTTTTACAGAGGTAAAGAAGAGGAAAATGGTGACGTTAATACAGTTTAGAGAGTATTTTCTTTAACAAGGGAACTGCAAGTTGTAAGAAAAGGGATATTATGTAATCTATTTAGAGCTCCTCACTTGAACAAAGCCCCAATTAGTTTTCATTATTTTTATCCTTTTGTTGTGTTTCTATTTGTATCAGATAATTCTAAAGTTTATATTCTAATGGTATAAGAGTTATTTTATATGATTGCTCATGTTAATTTTTGAAGTTCAGTCATTATGCTTTATCAATTTCTGTGAAAATATGTCATTAATATATATCTATCTATATATATATATATATGATAATCTAACAGTGAAAGTATTATGTACGAAGCTGAAAAAACATTAATGTTTATATGTAAATAAATGTAAAATAACATGGGAATGAACTTCTTATTCAAGATTAGGTTGACATATGATTATTAGCAGAAAAATACACTTTAACATAATCTTAATTGTTTTTACATTTTTTTTAACTTTCTTCCGCCCACAATCATAAATAATAAAGAATAACACAAACTAATATAACAGTACTACAATACAAATTCTGAGACGTGCATCACGAAAATGACTCACAAATATATGTTTTCTCATATATAAAATTAAATTTATTCTTTTAATTCATAAACTATATTTTAATAAACTTAAGAAAAATAATATGAATATATTAAAATGATATGCTATAAACAAAAATGAATATCCTTATGCATCGTACACGTCAAAATGGTCATGTCAGATGATATCCACACACCGAGAGTTTTTAAAAATAATAAACTCTTTAGGTCAATTAAAGCTAAAAATTGGTGCTCTAATAATGCTTCTAAAAAACATCGATCAAGATTGTGTGATGGTACACGTCTGATTAATACTCGAATGGAGATATGTTTTGGAAGTAAATGTTATATCTAGAACAAATCTCAGACAGAGAGTGTTCATACCAAGATTAACATTAATTCCATCAGATAGGAGAATTTCTTTCAAATTTCAAAGGAGACATGTTCCTATAACACTCTCTTTTGCCATGACAATAAACTAAAGTCAAGGACAATCATTAAAAAAGTGGGGTTATATTTGTCAAAACCAGTGTTTTCACATGACCAGTTATATGTAGCATTCTCTAGAGTCATGCACCGTAAAGGATTAAAAATCTCATTTGTGATGGTGATGGCAACAATTCTCATAGTACTTCAACTGTAGTTTACAAAGAAGTCGTTTGCAATGTCATATGAAGAAGATCTTTTGTAGAAAATGTGCAACGTTACGCTCTCATTTCTATTTTTAATTAAATTATTCTAATTGCCAAATAATAACATCAAAATATTTAGTAGCTATTCTTAGCACATACATGTTACTTCAACTCCCTATAATAAGCTATTCAAAAAAATCCGTGTAATAAACTATTCAAAAGAACAAAAATAACATCAATCCAACATTTAAAACAACAAGTACAAAAGATAAAAACAAAACAGTAACTCAAAAGAACAAAGATGAATACTCAGTAAAAAAAAACATGTAAATTCATGATTTCTTATATCAAAATAAATTTAGTTCTTATAATTAATAAAATATCTTAAAAATAGTACAGAATTAAAAAAAACCCACAAACCAAAAAATGAGTATCCCCGTGCATCGCACGGGTCAAAAGTACTAGTATCATATAAAGAAATATAAATTTAAAAAAATTAAAATATTTAGTTTTTTTTAATATCTTAATGCATGCTTGAACATGAAAGAATCCAACTATTTTTTTTTTAAGTAAAAGGATAATTATATATACAATAATGATATGTACACACCTCATTTTCTAAACATTTCATTTGCACCTATTTTTAAGTGTATCTCTCTACTCTCATCATATATCACATCACGTACTTTATTTCTTTTACTTTTTTTTTCCTTCCTTTCTCTCTCCTCATTCCACCTCTAAGAAAGTAGCATAATTCTTATACATATATAGCAAATGCAATGAGATCATGCTCAAAGAATACATAGGGAAAGGATCCCACTAGTCACAGTACCATTATAAGTGCATGCTTCTTGTCTAATATGGACTGGGACGGGACTGCAATCAGCTTTTATCTAACTCTAGTACAGATCTATGAGAGGGTATATAGAAGCAACTAGGGGTGTCCACCGAACGGGTTCGGTCGGATCCGGGCCAAAACGTCGGTTTTGGTCGGGTGAAATTACACCAAACCAAAGCCCGCCGCCGTCCGCCCATCACCATCGGATTTGTCGGGTTCGGTTTCATCGGTTAAACGGTTAGATCTATCGGGTACAACGGTTGTTGATCCAAGAAAAAAATCACAAAAAAGAGAGAGGAGATGAGGAGTTCCAGGCAAAAATTCATAAAATCACATCTAATATACATAAATCCTGACTTCCTTGATAAATCAACATAAATGATAGTACAAAATTCCAGATCTATATATCTCAGACACGAAAGAAATACAAAATACAAAATCAATCAAGATCTTCACCACTATGGTGCTGCATGCAATTCCTCCGACAACGTCTTCACCATCGACGAAACCATGGCAACCGACAACGAAACCCCTCAACCGCGATGAGATCGCTTTTGCTGCGATGAAATCTCTCCGTTGACGATCGGGATCGCTTCCTCCACCTCAGAAGGAGAAGGAGGTGGAGCCATGGAGGTGTGGACTTGCTGTGATACACGATGGTTGGACTTGGAGGCTCGGGTTGAGGCTTGAGAGGTGATGGAGTGGCGGCTGAGGCTTGAGTGAGAGAGGTGGAGGCTTAGTGAGAGAAATACAGAGGTGGTGGAGGCTAGGGTTGAGGCATGAGAGGTGGTGGAGTGGCGGCTGATGCTTGAGAATGGTGGAGGTTTAGTGAGAGAATCAGAGAGTGGAGGCTTGAGTGAGGCTAGGGTTTCTGAGAGAGTACATATCTGAATATATATGGTAGGGTTAGTGAATGTGGGTTGGGTTGTGGGATTGGGCTGGCCGGCTGGGCTTGTAACTTTTTTTTTTAAGAGTTGGTTCGGTCGGTTCGGTCGGGCTTGAGCCCAAACCGTGACCGACCGACTTAAACCACTGCAAACCGTTTTTTTTCACCCGGTCCACCCGAACCCCGACCCGGACCGCCCGGTTTTGCCAAAAAGGCCTCGGTTTGGGCGGTTTCGGTTCGGGCCAAGCCCGTTTGGACAGGCCTAGAAGCAACAACATATCTGGTTTGAATAAGTTGTTAGTTTCAAAGAATTATATTAATTATATTTTATCATCTATTGAAATACACATTAAGTTTTGTTTTATTCTTCAGAGGTTTTTTTTTTGTCCATTCACTATATGGTTTGAAGAAGTTGTTAGTTTCAAAAAAGAGGTTGTTACTGTGTAGGTGCGTACAAGTGATGTAATATGCAGCCCTATGTATGATATTTTATAGTTTAATACTTTAATTTTTCCTCAAGTTATATTGATACACCTCCTTCATTTCAATTTTCATACAATAAAGTATATCCAAAACATTTGACATAGATTCTCTTTATACAGCTCAACATAAGGTTTGTTAAACCATCAAAATAATTTAATATAGTTCTGCCATGTGTTAATTGAAACAGCAAGTTTGTACAATATTTATTCCAAAATGGAATCATCCCATATTGTAGATATTAATTTCAAACAATTATACTAAATATTTGTCACCTATCTGTACTTTTTTCTTAAATGGAATTCTAAAACTGACACCGAAATCAATATATTATAGTTAATAAAATAGTTCAATCCTTATGAAAATCTCATCCCCCAAACTGAATTACAAAATGTGAGAGCCCTTTTATGGTTATGGTAAAATTAAAGTAGAGAGATATAAGAGATCAAAGAGGTTGGAGAGAAAGACCTTACTCCCTCATTTGATTTAAGAGAGAGATAAGGGAGTGTGATTAAAGTGGTGGGTCATGTCACTTTTTGAAATCTCGAAATTTGAAAAGAGATTTATTTTTATCTCACTTAATTTCTTATTCATCACTTCACCATTATCATACTTAATTATAAATATTTATATACTTAGGATAAAAATGTCATTTTATATCAAAGTGTTCTCCTCTACTCTTTTCATTCTCTGCTCAACCAAACAAAGGAAAGAGTTCACCTCATTCTTTATCTTCTCTTTCTATCATATGAAACAACTTACAAAATCTACTATATTTCGCACATCTTTCTTTATAGTCATCTTTTCTCAATTCTTTTTCCTTCTTCTTTCTTTGTCTCTTAAACTAAATAAAGTGATAGCAAGGAGATTTGGGGCACAATTATCACTTCTACCAACAAAAGAAAGAACAACAAAATCAAAGGATAGAGAAAAGTCACAACAATATGTAATAATTGTCTATAGATAGGAAGATCTACATGAGGCACAATTCCAAAACTTAAAGAGCTGCAAACAATCTGTCTCAAAACAAACATTATGAAAATAAAGATCCAATTACATGGACACAAACAATTTGTGCACCTATGTATGACATTTTTAGCTACGCACAAGTCTCCTTTGTTATCTTTAAGACACAATTTTAACGTTGCATGTGCACCATCAACCCGGTGCAATGTAAACAGATATAATTAACATTAATAAAAATAAAAATTGCTTGAAATAATTTGCAAAGGAAAATACAGTACCTTTTCGTTGTTGTGTTCCATAAATGTATAAATGAATCAATCGCATACTTCACAAATGTGTTTATGCGATAACCAAGTACTGTTGATGTACTACATAAACTCAGATGAATCACCACAAAGTGAGCACATAAATTTCAAATTAGCAGTAAACTTAGCGACAGATGCATAATGCATTACATTACTCCATGCGTCACCGATTTCGTCCCACAACTCTTTGGGTTTGATAGTCAGCTTGCACCTTGCCTTCACATTCTTCGCAATGTGGAATTGACATAGCAGATGTGTACATATAGGAAGATCACTTCAAGGGCGTTTAGCAAAGCATTGTCCTTATTAGTTAGAATTACCTTTAGCAAATCATCATCTTTAAGTATCAGCCCTCTACATTTATCAAGTCCATGTCACCCCAGGTTCACGCTCATTGGATAGGTACGAAAAAGTTATACTTAATGTCATGTTAGTAGATGTCATATCTACCATCTCTAGCAAATGTATCTTATACTTGTTGGTGTTATAGGTACTTCAATCAACATAATAACGGGGAATTGATTAAACAATTGAATTGTAGCAAGATGTGCCCATAATAAAGATCTAACCACAATTGATCACTCTTTAGGCTTGGATCAATGTGTATACTTTTCTTGCTCCAACAACTTCATCAAGTGTTGTATTTTTGTTAACGGACCCTGCTTGGACTTAATGTATGACATACATTCATTGTATGCTTGTCTGGTGGTGGTAAGATTATCAAATATTAGAATTCTTCAATGTGAGCAACATGTTACTGGCTTAACCTTATTGTCATCAACCATGTGACCAAACATGGTCTTTTCTTCACTTGATAGACGACCGACATATGCATGCTCAAGAAACATTTTCGATCTCTTGTGATTGTGCATTCCATATAGCACTTTCACCCTCCAACCTATGTCCTCCTTCTTAAGTCTCACTCTTAGCTTAAAAGGACACTCACACTTTCTAGTTCTCGTGGAGCTACAAGACTATCTTGTACGTCTATTATTTTCCACTTCGCTCCACCTAATGTTCGAAATTTCTTTCTTGTAAGGCTCCCGTAGTCAGACCTCGCACTAAAAACCACATAACCTATTTCCTTTCCAACATTCACAATCCAGTTAAAAACCTCATCCCGGGATGCAAAAACCTGGAAACACAGAGATATTGGTTATTATAAGGTCACTTAACAATAAAATAATAATCAACATAAACAAAAAGCTACCTTATCTATAGTGAATGCCTCTGTATAGTCCACAAAAATGGGCTTATGGGTGCATCCCCTACCTTTACTAACTTCAAAGGTGATGTCTTATTGGGCTTATCAACTTCATATGACTTAATTGAACTAATGGTAATAGCTTCTACAATGAAAAAACAGAGATAAAAACAAACTCAACAATCTGCTATCTGTCGCAATCTGCAACAAAATGCACTTTAATGTGCGTTTCTGTCACACTTTGAAGTGTTTTTCTGTCATGCGTTTTAAAGCGCGTAAGTGATGTAGTTTAAGCTGCGCCAACTATATAGCTTAAATTACGATAGCAAGGCACTTTAAACTGCGACAAAAGACACAATTTAAAGTGTGTTTAGTTGCAACATAGAAACTAATCAGAAACGACAACTTAGTACCTTCGAGTGGAACGACCACGACGACGTGCTGGGTGATGATGACAGCGTCGAGGAATCGCAACAAAGAAGAAGGGGATGAGTATGGAAATGAGTATAAAGATGGGTAAGGTTGGTGTGGGTGAGGGTAGAATGAGGAAGGATGAGGATAGATGTGAGGTAGGGTGGTGGGTAGTTTGGATAAGTTACTTTTCAATAAGAGTATTTTAAGGTCTGTTTGATTATAGTTTTTGAAAACAGTTTCCTATTTTTAAAAACTTTTTGTTTTCAAAATTTTTTTTGAAAACAATTCTCAATTTCCATTTTTTAAACTAAAAAACTATAAGAGCTAAAAGATGATTTTTTAAACACTAAGATAGCAACCTAGGGGGTGAATTAGGTTTGCAACAAAATAATCAATTTAAAAACGCAAACTAAAAGTTCAAACGTAACGAAAGCGTAATCATAGACTTTATAATGAAATGAACTATAACAAAAAATTAAAATGCTGAAAAGTAAAGTGATAAGGGATAAGAATATAAGTTCACCTTCAACCACCGGCTTCAAATATTTACTTTGGAGAGTGTGGGTGTACTGGGGTCATGGGGTGGTTGAAAGTAAAGTCTATGTGTTGTAACAATTTTCACATAATGTTTATTCTCTTGTTGTCGGTTTTGATAACAGCCGTGGTTTTTTCTTCAATTTTGGAGTTTCCACGTTATATTATTGTGTTGTTGATTGCGTTCCTAGTTTATTTTACTTTTTCAGCTGTGTTATTTTCTAACAATTTGATATTTTCAAATTTAAAATTTAATTAATAAAATTGTTTTTAATGATAAAATTGATAAAAGAAAATGCAAATGTTAAGTATATATGTTTAACTCATATTTTGATTGTACGGTAAAACAGAAACAACCTGTTCGGTTTGCCAATTACATTCAATCGCATTCGCGCACCAAAACATGTCTCCAAATTGTGACAACTCTTGACTTACCACATAAATTGAGATAAGATATGTCTAAATACTTGTCTTGCTGGCTCATAGACAATCAAAAACAAAAAGGGTACGGTTTTTAGTCATTCACACTATTTTTTTTTTCTCATTTCAATTTTCGCATATTTTTTATTCTTATTAATCTTTTTTTTCTTATTATTTCATACATCATATTTTTTTTATTTTCTATAACTCTAGGTGTGAGTAAAAATAAGGTGTCAAATCATCTTAATCAGGGTCGGTCTCAACATTTTGAAGGTCCTGGGCAAATAATTAGTTCAACAATTCATATTCACTGATCTAGTGAATTAATAGAAGAACCCAAAAAAACCTTCCACATTCCAATGCTAATTAAGCTCTTAAATACAGAAGTACATAACTGGTCTTGAATGCAATTACTAAATATTTTTTTAAGGAAAGTTTACTGGGATTTTTTTTTGGGGCCCCTGGGCTGTAGGTCTGCCTGCACAGGCCCAGGGCCGATCCTGATCTTAATCAAAAGCAAAACTTTGATCGACTCACTTCTTACTTGAAGAAGTTGCTTAGTACAGGCGTTTTTCTCAGGTGGCTTTTAGTATAGCCCAAGTATTCTTACATTTGATGGATTAGTGTGCTAATTATCATTTAAAATAAAATTAAAGAGATAAAAGGAAAAAACCATTTGAACATCTATTAAATTATAATGAAAGCTTGACTATAAAAATTTCACAAAAAAAAAGAACAGTTTTCATACTTTGAACCTTCTATAATTGACGTCATCTTCTTGTTTTACATTTTTTTCTATCATTTTAGTTTTTTCGGGCTTTGTAAATGTGTTTGAATTGTTTCTCAATGATAGCTCAAGTGGTAAGAGTTAAAGACATGTAAGTTGGAGTGAGGGAGGTACAGGGATCAATCCCTTAAGGATGTAGTTCATCTTTTCAATGTAATAAAAAATGTTAAAATTCATCGTTAAACTTTTTAAAATAATTTTTCATTCATATATAAGTCACTTAACTTCTCTCATTTTTATTGGCTACGATGCATTTGTATTTAAAGAACACCAATACATCCTTTAATTTTTTTAGGCAAATTACGAAACTGCCTTTAATTATACTTCAATTTTTAAAAAATGTCATTCCCTGCTTTCCCTTTTGAATAATGTTTGGTTCACGCCTTAAAGTAGAGGTGGAAAGAGGTAGAGGAGGAGACAGATAAATAGAAAAGAAAGAGAAAGTAAAGATGTAATAGATGATTTAATTGATAGAGAAGAAATAAATAAATAGAAACTAAAGGTGAAAAAGAGGTGAGAGGTGTGATTGTATCATAACTCTTTCTCTTTCCAAAGACCTAAAAGTGAGAATAGCTTCAAACTTGATATCCATGGCACAGTTCTTTGAAGTTTCAATCCAACCCACATGTTTTCCTATTTGACCTCAACCTTGACCCCTTCAACAGTGAGCTATGGTCGCATGCGGTGGTTCTTGGTTTGGTTGAGACAGTTGTTGGGTTTGAAGATTTGATGATCCAGTGGCAACGTGTAGGCTAAGAAATGGAGATGGTTGCAACTACGGTTTTGATCTAATGCAAATCGTGCGGTTCCAAATGCTTCTCTCTCCAAATACTTCTTAGATCTGAAGTAAGTTGTGCTTCTCTCTCCAAATGTTTCTCAGGTTTAACACAAGCCGTGGTTTTCTCTCCAGATCTAAAGCAAATCATGTTTTTCTCTCTCACATTTGAAGCAAAACACACAGTGATCTTCTTCATATTCTTGTTGTTTGTTACTCTGAAATTCTTCGAAATTCAACTTCACATATTATTCTAATTAGTTATGAAAGTTCATCTTGGGTTGAATATCCTCCAAATCATATCCACATGAGTGAGTACATGATGTCGCATGAAAAATAGTGGGTTCTGGATCTGCATTAGAGTGGTTTCTCAATCTGAAGCAGGCAGAGTTTTAAGAAGAAGGGGGTGATGATGGAGGAGGAGAGAAGGGGATTTTTCTTTTGACAAGGGCAAAAGGGAAAGAATGGAACGGGGTAGAAGACAATTTAGTAAAACTAAATTATCTATGGTATTGGACGACCAAACAAGGGTGGCCCCCACCCATCGCTCATAACTCTCTCTTCCCTCTAACAAACAACTTGTGGTACCCAGATTAAGTAATTTAATAGATTATTATTATGTTATTCAAGGTAAATACTATATCTTTAGATTTTACTTCACTTGTCCATTAAATTTATCTCATGAAATTTATTTTTTAATGAAAAATGAACGAGTGGTGGAAACGAATGATGATGATAGAGATGCGCGTAAAATGATCATGGTTAATTGATGAACAAAATTCAAAAAACACAACTCGCATATCTCACGCTCCTAAGAATGAAACATTGCATAACTATGATAGAAGAAAATCAAAATTTTAATCGATACATGAGGCTTTATTATTGAACTAATTCATTTTGGATATCACACCTTAATCTGACTTAAGGTATCTTAAAAAACACCTAAAATATTTCATATCATATTTTTCTTTTAATTTTACTAAGTAGTGTGTATGAAGTGTCTATAAAACATTATTCAAATTTCAAAATAAAAACAAGACCACTCATCTTAGAATGAATGGGTGTGCTGATGTACCTTGTATCTACTATCTATCACTCATCATCCTCAATCCCATCCCATCACATCATCAGCTGTCTCTGTAGCTAGGCTCTGAAGTCAATGCCACAAGTATAAAGATAACTATGCCAATTGACAGTGGTGTGGGTACAGATGCTCATTGCCAAAAATTCCCAATTTTCCCAATTCCCTTTATTTTCTGTCTTTATAAAATCTCAAAACCATTGAAGCCATTTTCTCTCTCTCTCCAGCCAACCACCCAAGCCCCACCAAAACATTTCAGTTTTCAACAAAGAAAAGTTTGAATAGTATTAAAAAACAAGAGAGGAAGAACCACCAAAAGAGTATAAAGAAAGCAGAGAGAGAGTCAGAAAAAAAACAAAACACTGGCACCATAAGCAAGTAACCCTCCTCATTCTTTCCTCACAAAAAGCCTTGTTTTTCACTCTTTCACATTATTATTTCTTGTCCAATCTGCACCCAAACTAACAACCACCCTTAACCCTTTTTCTGTTTCCCCCCTCTCTCTCTTACTTGGTTTTGGTGAAATCAATGGAAATCTGCTCTAGGCTTCAACATATTCAAGACAACAGAGAGATCAACTCAAACCAAAACCAAAACCAAAACCAATCATCTTCATCATCTCCTATGAACTCTCCATCTCCAAGAAGCAATGCTAGCAACAACAACAACTACAACAACAACAACTGCATGAGCAGCAGCAACAGCAACTCCATTTCCCAAATCCAAATCCCTACTTCACCTCACACTCCAAAAACTCTTCCCAGATCTGATTCCAACAACCCTTACCCCACCACTTTTGTTCAAGCTGACACCACCACTTTCAAACATGTAGTTCAGATGCTAACAGGCTCATCAACAGAAACCGCCACAAAACCACCACCACCGCCACAAGATCCATTTCCACCACCATCATCAACCAGAAACTTCAACATCCCACCCATCAAAACAGCACCCATTAAGAAGCAAGGATTCAAGCTCTACGAGAGGAGGAACAGCCTGAAGAACAATCTCATCCTCAACACCATGATGCCAAATTTCTCTTCCTCCTCCGCCGCGTTCTCTCCACGCCAGGCGGCGGAGCTTCTCTCGCCGAGCTTGCTGGATTTCCCTTCCCTCACTCTCAGCCCTGTCACGCCGTTAAACGATGACGCTTTGGGAAACTCTTCATCATCAGAGGAAGATAAAGCGATTGCTGAAAAGGGTTTCTATTTGCATCCATCTCCAGTTTCAACTCCTAGAGACTCAGAGCCTCAGCTTTTGCCTCTGTTTCCTCTGTCTTCACCTAGAGTTTCAGGGTCAGCTACTACTACTACTTGAAATCTTGAATTATTGTTGATGATGATTTGTTAGATTGAGAGAGAATTGAATTGCACCAACAAGGTACATAGCTTGGTCTAATTGTAAAAGTAGCTTTTCTTAATCTTACCATCAAATGGTAAGAGTAAGAGTATAAGGGTAAGGCCCTCTCTTTATTATTATCATTATGCTCTTGCTTTGTTTTCATCTTAATTATTGCTATATTAAATATTTTTATCTTTTCATAAATCAAACAAGAAGAGAATAATGGTTTTGATTCATTTCATGTAATGACCGCTATCATTTCTCTCTTTTTTCTTCCTTCTTATCTACGCCTCGGTGTGAGTGGAAATCGGGTGCGAATAAAGTATTTTGTATGTATAAGTATAGTCAATCATGATGATCTGGGATGTCATTTTAATTCAATCAATAAGGTTCTTCTTGGGAGTGTCAGGTCAGGGTTTGATTCCTGGTTCACACCAACCACCACTTGTGAAGTTGTGTTCAGAGATGAACAGAATCCAAAGAAGGGAAAATTGAGAAAAAATGAGGATGCTTGGGATGGAAGGGGCACATTGGTTTTGGAAATAAGTCTTCAGAGGGACATAACAGCATCCTATGTTGTCATCATCATAGGAAGGTGGGTGGAAGGTTGGGAGGTCCCTCTTCTTGGTGTTATGCTAATTTAGTCTAATCAGTTTCTCTTGCATCTCAAAACTCAGATATGATAAATTGATTATGTGTTTGGTTTTTTTCTTCTTTTTCTTTTGTTACTTCTTTTCTGTTTTTTCTGACTCCTACTTGAGAAAAAACAATTTTGTATCAGTTTTCAAGATCCTTTCTGATGAAAGAAATGAAGTGAAGACTTTTCTTTCATTGCAGTGTGTTTAAATGCAGAATATCTACACATAGAAGTGCCGGACCTATGTATGTGTTGATCTTAAAAATTGTCTTTGTATAGGACCTATCTAAAAGAGTAAGGTTATACATCATTTTTGGAGTTGTGATTTCGGTTAAGTGGTGGCAATCACAGTTGCAGAGTAATTTAAAAGATGATTATGATAAATCATACAATAAAAGTCTGCAACATTTTCTATCAAAGTCTTTTTTTCTCATTCTATCCATATCCCATGTTTTCTTCTCTTCTCTTCCTTTTTTTCATTGTACATGACGACATAATTTTGTATTTTTGTACAAATACAATTTTTATTTAAATCCTTGGTGTTGATCATATGCATTTGTTCAATCTGGTTTTTGGTTTTTTATTGGTCAAATTGTGCTTGGTCAAATTGCGCTGATATTTCCCGAGTTTTATCATTGTTGCATACCCTCTTCTATTTATTTAGCAAAAACCTAGCCACCCTCCATTATTGGAAATATTGCATTAACCTACCTTAAAGTTCATGATTATAGCACCGATCTTTCATAAGATATATCAATTAGGAGTGTTCATAACCGAACCAATCCAAACAAAACCGACAAACCGATCCAAAAAAACCGAAATCCAATCAAACCGAAAATCGAACGGACTGAAAATTGAAAAAACCGAAATTATTTATTGGATCGGATTTCGGATTTGATTTCCAAAACCGAACCAATCCAATCCAAACCGAACATTCACAAATATGTATACTTTTAGTTATACATATATCATTCCATTTACACTTACATAGTACATATTTATTGTATATATATATTGATTATATCACACATGCATCAAAGTTTACTATATACATGCATCAAAGTAAACAATTATAATCATAATTTTAAAATATGTTGATTATGTTATAATTTATGAAAGTTATATTAATGTTATAAATTATGTATCATTGTATTTATCATATATTATATATTTTTAAAATTTATACAACACAATTTCAAAGTATAAAAAAGT
The DNA here is from genome assembly GCF_012489685.1 of Lotus japonicus. Taxonomy (NCBI): domain Eukaryota; kingdom Viridiplantae; phylum Streptophyta; class Magnoliopsida; order Fabales; family Fabaceae; genus Lotus; species Lotus japonicus. Next base: position 20,782,475 of record NC_080043.1, read on the forward strand.
GAAACAAAAACCGAACAATCCAATCCAATCCAAACCGCTATAGATTGGATCGGATTGGTTCGGATTTGAATTTAGTAAAAAATCCATTGGATGACAAAATCATAAAACCGATGAGATCGGATCGGATGATTTTTCTCCTCAAAACCGATCCAATCCAATCCGCGAACACCCCTATCAATATAACGCTCGACACCCCTTAGTTATTCTAAGTGGAATATTATGAAGGAGGAAAGTTAAATGTATTTTGTAAATTAGAAGATGTCATTGTAATAATAATTAATCTCAAGAGAGAGAGGTGATTACAATTTCCTTTTTTATTTGTTTTGTTGACATTGTTCAGCCTAGTTGTCCTTCTCAAACAATGTGACTATTTGATGAATTTTGAATATGGTGTATGCTCTTTCCTTAGGCTTTTTTTTCTGAATGGCGTAAATAAAATTATTAATTGGAAAAAAGGGGTGAAAAAAAACAAAATTAGCTGTCTGGGGTAGTTTCTTTTTAGCATTCGAGAGATTTCATGCGAAAGGTAATAAGACAAGGAGAATCAGGTGCACCAGGAGAGATTCTCCTCCTTCCCGATGCAGTCTTGTGTCTTTGACTGAAGAACAAGAGCCATACGCAATAAAGCTCGCGAATGGCTGACAAATGGATGGGACGTAGCAGAGCTGCAGGCATGCAGAGGCATGCAATGGCTTTCGTAGCCTGCCACGCGAATGGCATGTCGGCCACGATCAAAGCATGCACAGGCATTCGCACTTGACCTCGCGAATGGCTTGTTGGCTATGTTCAGCATTTCTGGCGGTCTGAAACCCCTATAAAAAGACCCCCAGAAATGTTGAAGTTTGCATGCTCGACTTCACCTCTCCAACTCTCTCAATTCTCAACTTTCAAGCCTCATTTCTGAACTCTCAAGTGATAAGTTTGATACCTCTCAAGCTCTACCTACCCTCAAACTCTCTCAAGTGTAAAAGTCTCTATATTGTTGGTAATTATTTCTAACTCTATCTCTCATTCTAACCTTTCAAATATTATAGTTTATCATTTGTTTATGAGTCTCAAACTTTCTTTGATGCCTAATTTTTGGTTGCATGTTATTACTTCATGAAGGTTTTGTAAATGGCGGATGAAGCAGTGCTAACTCTCGGTCCAAAAAATCCGATGTTGTTGGTGAAACAAAACAAACATGTGTCGGGATATGTTTGGAACCAAACAAGTAAGAAAGTCTTGAAGCTGAGATTACCCCACATTCCTTTGAATGGTGTCCCTCCACTAATTGAACAATACGTTCGATTGGCCGGATTTTACGAGGTCGCTCTATGTGGTTCTCTCAAACAAGACAAAGTGTTGATATCCGCATTGGTGGAGCGTTGGCGGCCCGAGACGCACACCTTTCATATGCCGTTTGGAGAGTGCACCATCACTCTTCAAGATGTTGCCGTTCAGCTGGGATTAAATATTGATGGGCAACCTGTTACCGGGGTGACATGGTGTGACTGGTTTGATCTCGTTACTCGTGCGCTAGGAGTCACTCCACCGCGACGTGCTATTAGAGGAAGTTGTTTAAACATGAGATGGTTAAACCAGTGTTTTGATTTTCAAAACCTAGGTGCACTTGGGCCGGCAGAAGCTGAATTTGCTGCAAGAGCATTCATTTTGCGCTTGATTGACACTTTCTTATTACCCGACCACTCGGGATCACATGTGCCTCTAAGATATCTACTACTAATAGAGAATTTAGCTCTGGCCTCCAGTTGGGGTTCGGCTGTGCTTGCAACTCTCTATCATGAGTTATGCCATGCAACCGGTTATGAACGACAAGAAATCGGTGGTTGTACTTATTTGCTCCAAATCTGGGCTTGGGAAAGGATTCCAATGACTGCCCCTGAAATCATACCGATGTTGCAAATCGGCTGCCCCATCGCAGGAAGGTATGCACGTAATTTACAAGAAGTTATATTTATTTGTTCACATAAATGCGACAAAATAAGCCGTTAATAATATACCCTAAATTTTATTTCAGGTGGGGAAGAAACCCAAATCGTGTTGACGTTGGTCGTCAAACGAATCAAATTGATTTGTGGCGGATCAAGCTCGACGAACTGAGAGCTGAAGACGTAAGTTAGTTATGCTAATATTATATTACGCTAATATTATATTATTTTGATATCTTGTCTCAATCATTTTATGTTTATGTTCTTAATTTTTTTTGTCTAATTTGGATGTGTAGTTTGTCTGGAGGCCATACCCAGATCATGTTATAAATTCGCTACCGGAACGGTGTTGGCAAAGTATGCACTTGTGGAGATCAGTTGTGCCAATGATATGCTACACCTTTGTTGAGTGGCATCAACCGGATAGAGTCTTGCAACAGTTTGGCCTGTTTCAGGGGGTACCTGACCCACCATATCAAATTGATAAATTGCATGACATAACTTTGTCGGGGAAGGAAAAGGAAGATTGGGTTACAGCCATGATGCCCTTTATACAGATGTGGGGGCAAAGACACCAAAGGATAGTTCAACAACCCGTGGTTAATACGTTAGCTAGCCCTAACGACCGTTACATGAAGTGGTACGCCCAACATTCCATTCGTTGGCTAACGCGTCAGAGTTTGACAACAGGGCAAATTGTAATGTTATATAACCTTTGCTTCTCTTTGTTCCTATGTTTGTAAATTTTGAAATACTAACTTTCTTATCTATTCACTAATGTAGGGTGAAAACATTCAACATGTGTGGTATGGACTTTCTGACGTCGGTCGCGGTATGTATACACCTGAGGAAATGCAAAGCCAAGCCGCGCGTTGCCTTACTTTATGTCACCATCTGGACAGGATTACTGTTCCTGCCGCGTCAGTTGAACTCATGCATACAGACTTACCACGTCCCACAATTGAAGACGTACCACATGTTGGAAGAGCAGAAGCACAGGGTTTGGGCAAGTATTGGAAAGAGGTGCATGCTCAGGATGTGACTATACATGGAGGTACTCTACCACCTCGAGAGGGCGAGTACTCGTTGTATCCCCTACATCATGGTGATTCATACCGACAGTACCACTTTGGTGGTGGGTCGAGACAGCCTGCAAATGAGTCAGGGTCATCTGGTAGTTCCCAACACTACCAAGAGCCACAGATGCAGATGCCGGAGTCACAACCATATTCTGGCTCACAGCCATACATTCCGGACATGCCATTTGGTGAATCACAGTCACAACAATATTTTCAAGAGGAGCCTCATTCGATTTATGACCAGTTCAGGACACCGAAAATGCAGCACATTGATCCCCAAGGATGGAGCCCTGCACCTGGATGGGGAGGCGGTGGTGTAAGTGAAGTGTTGGATATTCCCCGAGCTTCTGACGTGTTGAATCCCCGAGCCTCATTCTAGAATGCTGTAAACCCAGATGCGATCAGCAATGCACAGGCTAGCTTTGTGTTTGACTTGAACCAAGCATTTGGAGTAGGAGATAATGAGTCCAACATCCAACATGGACTTTCTTATGGCCAAGGTAGCCAACAGGAGAACCAAGCAGAACAGGAGGGTAGGCCATATCGAGTAGCGAGAGACACACCTTGGCCTGATTGCGGAACAGGATCCCATCGAACTCATCATTGATCTATTGTATTGTTTTTTTTAATTAATGAATATAATGGAAAAACATTAGTTTAATCATAAACTCATTTCTCATCTTGATCATCATAATTAATACAACCTCATAACAGTTGTGTACTTCCACCACATCATTTGGGCAAACACAAAATCAACATACACACAACAAACACAAGCAACCCAAATATAAAAACAACCCTCAAACACAAGAACATCCTTCACACACAAGAACAACATCTATCTCTGTAGCGAAACAGATCTTCGACTCGATTTAGGCTCCGTCAAGTCCATCTCATTTCTTATTCGAGTTGACCTAGGACGACCCTTCGCCCTAGCCGTGGACGGATCTGGAACAATTCGATCCCCTTCCCTTGGTGGCATGTTCAGATCATTGCCAATGGGATACCACTGTCCTTGATACGCATCCAATATGCTCTGAAGCGTATAAACAGGGTCCACCAAACTCCAATAGTCTAAACTTTGATGCATACAGGCAGCGACTGCGTGGTCACATGGATACTTGAATGTTTGAAAGCGCCCACATTCACATGTTCTATTGTCCAACCGCAGAGACCATACATACCCATTGCGATGCCTTCGCTGGTTAAAACCTTCCTCCACCTCAAACCTTGTCCTATCGATGCTGTATGTGCGCACGATATGAGCACCTGCAAGTAGAACATTCTTTTCTATGGCTACAATGACCTTTTTACAGAATATGTGGCCAGCGGCCTTTTCACGAGCTGCTGCCTGACCTCTCTGAACAAAGTAATCCACCATCCTCTCGTACGTGCATTTCACCAATGCAGTTATAGGCATATTTCTTGCACCCTTCAACACTTTGTTAACGGCCTCAGATAAGTTTGTTGTCATATGGCCGTATCGACGCCCACCCTCATTGCATGCTCGACTCCATGTCTGATTGTCGATGCGGTCAATCCAATCTCTGATAGCTGGACTTATTCCTCGAAACTGGCGGAGTTGTCTGTGAAAAAGATATGGACAAGGCTCGTAACCTGCACATATTAACACAAATACAATCAACTTGACATTTAACCAATTCAAGTTTGAATAAATGAATATACGCATGTGGCTTACCCATATTGATCAGGTCAAGCTTGTGCTTTTGATTCTTGAACGTACGATTAAAATTGCTGGCAATGTGGCGGATGCAGTAAACATGATAAGCGTTTGGTGGTTGCCACCCGTTAGCGGGATTGCGTACTGCCGCCTTGATGCCAGCGTGTCTGTCAGATATCAAACATATACCCTGTTTTTGGGTGACCTTCATACGTATCAAGCGTAGAAACCATGACCATGAGCTCAGATTTTCCCCCTCGACAATTGCAAATGCAATTGGCAAAACATTGTTGTTCCCGTCCTGTGTTGTTGCGATGAGTAAAGTTCCACTATACTTGCCGTAGAGCCATGTCCCATCAATCTGTATCACAGGCTTGCAGTACTCGAAAGCATCACAACATTGTTTGAAGGTCCAAAACACACGTTTAAATGTCTTTGAACCGACAACTACATTACCATTACAGTCGATAATGTCACTTGTGGATATTGCGTAATAGGACCCAGGGGAAAACCGAAGCATATAATTCAGCCATCTAGGGAGCAAGTCATATGACTCTTCCCAGTCACCAAAGATCTGTGCAACCGCTCTCTGCTTCGCTTTCCAGGCTTTAAAGTATGATACTTTATACTTGAGCACACCAGTGATCCTCTCTTGAATAAGAGAAACACGTACAGTAGGATGGGTACGTATCATCTCTGCAGCATTAGAAGAAAATCATAAATTACTAAGTATTTTTAAGGGTAACAAAATAATAATCATGAGAAAATATTGTACCAAGAATGAATGAACAGATAAAGTCGGATGTCATCTTCTTATAGTCCTGCGACGCTATCGTATTGATGCATGTATGCTGACCGCCCCACCTAGTTACCGTCCACATTCCAGTTTTTTTAGAACACATGGCCCTCAACTTCCAAGAGCACCCATTCGGACATCTTGCCACAAAGTATGTGGGTTTGGATTCAGCCACAATATAAGTTATATTTAGCTTAAAACAATAATGCTTGAGGGCCATCTGGACATCTTTCTTGGTCTCAAAACACTGGTTTATATATAATTCATCACCTAGCTGCCACGATGTCTGATCATCCCCGCTAGTATAGAAATCTGTCTCTTCATCGGGGTGTTCCCAGTTAATATATGAATAGTGTGGAGACTCATTCCAAAATGGGGCTGGGACGCCTGTAACAAAGAAGATTTATACAAGACACGATATATGGATAAATAAAACACCTAAAGAGTTAAAGTGACTATACATACCATGCGTTTCGGGAGAAACATTCACCGGCGTCGGTAATCCAATAGGAGGTCCGAGATTGCCGTCAAAGCCACCCTCGTCCGAGTCGGACGAGTCACCTCTGTCACCCAATCTTTCATCTTCATCATGATCATCTGAAGATACAATCTCCTCACCATCCACATTATCAGTGTCATCACCCAAATGAACAACCTCCTCAACGCCACGGCTACCACCGGCTTCATGAGCGAATGCCTGCTGCGCACTTATCGTATTGGTTGAGGCCGGTATTGATGAACTTCCAGCTTCAGCAATATCAACGTATAACTCTAGCGTTGTCATGAAAGACTGCTGACGAAATCCATCCATCATGACACTCACATCTTGATTATCAACTAGCTCAAGAGGTGAAAAAAAGATCGGATTTTAGTTAGTCATAAATCTGTAAATGACTCTAGAAATTACTTGGTTTCTATGGAGCTTCAACCTCTCATGGATTTTACTCTTTAAGCGGTCGAATGTGATGTTGCATTTGAGATGCATGGACCTTGTTTGACCTTCAAAAATGACACCTTGATTGCCATTGAAAACTCTACCTCTAGAAAACACAAAAGCAATGACCCTATCCATCTTTGGTGATTTTTCAGCTATTAGAACGTATGAAGTTTTGGAGAAAATTTGCAAATGGCGTTGGGAAGAAATCTGATTCAGAGAGCTTGGTTTTATAACTGGGATTCGGAAAAAATTATATTTTTAATGCATTCGCAATAAAGCATTTGAATGCATGTATTTGACCGACACAGCATTCGTAGGCAGACTCGCGAATGCCTGTCATTGGTTGTCCCTTGTCTGCATGTGCCATTCATGTCAGCCTTGTCTCCTTGACCGACACAGCATTCGTAGGAAGACTCGCGAATGCCTGTCATTGGTTGTCCCTTGTCTGCATGTGCCATTCATGTCAGCCTTGTCTCCTTGTCTTATTAGCATTCGTAGGAATGCTTGCGAATGGCTACTATTCATTCTGACTCATGTCATTCAGTTCTGGAAAAGTTCTTTGTCTTATTAGCATTCGTAAGGAATCTCACGAATGCTATAAAGGTCATGTCAGAAACTACCCCAGACAACTAATTTTATTTTTTTTCACCCCCTTTCTCCAATTAATAATTTTTTTCACGCCATTCAGAAAAAAAAAAAAAAAAGCCCTTTCCTTAAAGATGGGGGACATGGACGAAAGTTCTTACTATGGACAAAACTTTCAAAGCAGTCAAAAAGAAAACTACTATGGAATTGGAAGAACGACTGTGAAACTAAAAGGAAAAAAAGTCAAAAACAATTGAACTTTTTCTTTTTGAATTATTGTTATCTCCAAGACCGCAATTGAAATCGCAATGTCATCATGTTCAAAGGTTTTCACCATATAAGTTAGTAAAGATATATGCAGAATGTCTTTGCCCCTGCCACTACTGCACAAGCATGCTAGGGCCAGATCCATAATAATATTTGTATTTACAATTCTGTAAAATAAGTTACCAAAAAAATTATAATTTATAAAGTTAAAGCAGCTTAGAACATTTTTTATCTCTTTCTTTCTTGTTTTTTCCCATCTTTGTTCTTGTGTTGTTTATTCAAATTTTCTTACACTGGATGGGAAACAATGCACTTGCAGGGTGGGACAGAATGGGAAGAAAGAAGAGATAAGATAGGGAAAGTGGGACTTTTGTTACCATAATCATGCTAAGAGAAAGTGAGGCCGAAAAGAAACCCTATGTAAATAATAACAAAAGCAGAGAAAATGTGAAGACTACCCTTTTTCTTTTCTTCTCCTTTTTAGACTTTGTTTTGTCATATAGGTACAACTAGGTTGGACCCAACTGCTGGTGCATTGAACAATAAACCGCCAAGATCTTTTATTTTTCAAGTTTTTATGCAACTTCAAACATGTTCTAGTTCCGGGTATCTGACACCACCTTTTTGACAAAGATAGCAGCTAATTAGGTGAGGTTTGTGAAAAGACCTTGTAACTACTGGAAATCCATACATAATTGATTATGAAGATTCAGAAACCCTTCGATAATTGATTATGAAGACAATCAATTTTACGGAAAAAATTCTGTTAGTAAGTAGATTCTGAGTTTTAAAATTAGAGTGTGCTTTCTTGGAGCCTCATCTCCCTTATGCTTCACTACAAGTGAATTACTTAACTTAGATTATTTATTTTTATTAAGAACACAAGTGAAGGTGTGTTTTCTAGTTTGGGGATGGAGAGGATCCAAATCCCAAGTTTGGTGAAGGAAGGTGAAGTGAAGTGTGTGTTGTGGAGAAGTGAAGAGGGAGGGACCTATTTATAGTTGAGGTCCCTGGATGACTATGATTTAATCTTCATCTAGCACACTTGGAGGGCTAGGATTTCATCATGGAATGTATTATAAGTTAAGTTATAATTTAATTGTATTGCATCGAGTTCTATCACATGAGATGGATTTGGGACGTATTTTTGTAGTTGTGATACATGAAAAATATTAGGCTTAATACATCAGAAGACCCCTGAATTTGTAAAGGGAATCAGTTCCAGGACCTGGAAAATTTTTGCATCAAATTGGGTCCCTAAGAATTTTTTTTTAATTCAATTAAGGCCAAATGCGTGTCTGATGCTGATGTGTCTAAATTTTAACAGACATGGCATTTCCGCGTGGCTTTTATAATTATTTTTAGAAACCAATAATTATTATTCCTTTATTATTAATTCCAAGTCATTAAAAAAACACTTAATCTAACCTGAAAAAATCTAACCTAATTTGAAAACCTAATCAAACCCTCTCCTCCTTCCTCTCTTCACTATCTTCTTCCAACCAGCCGCCACCTTCTAACTGGTCCCCGACGAGAAGGAGAGAAGGAAGAAAGCTTCCGCACAATGGCCGGCGATGGAGGCCACAGTAGCTGACGAATCGACGGAGTCTGGGAAGAAAAACTGAGATCTTGAAGAGATCCACGATTTGAAGATGGTGGTGCGAAGGAGGTCTCGACGGCGCGGCGAGATGGCAAGGCTCACGGTAGTGCGGTGGTTGCAACGGTGAAGAGCGACGACGCGTGGAAGAGGAGGACGGCAGAAGGGAAGGTCAGGTTAGCTTGGGTTTGATTGGAACATGGTTGGCTTTGTGGTGATTGAGAAGCGGTTTCTTTCTTCTTTGTCTCTTTCTGGTTTTGATTTAGGGAGATTTGTTTGCTTGAAGATTCAGTGATAAGGGAAGTGGGTGTTGTTTTGATTTAGGAGCTTGAGGTTCTGGGTCCAGTTAGCTATGCAATGGTTGTGATTGAAGGCTTGGGTTTGAAGGGAATGGATTTTTGTGGTTTTAATTTCTTTGATGGTGGTTCTATCTTCTTCCATTGTACTAGCTTCTCTACAAATGATAGTGCTTCTCTGCACTGGTAATTGCACATCTTGTTGTGGCTATGAAGCTGTCTTTTACCTGCTGTGGTTGAAATTGGGGCTGAAGATCACTTAGGAGGGTTCAATTTGGGGCTGAATTGTTATTATTAGCTAGATTAGGAATTTGTTATTATTAGATTAGGTTATTATTTAGTTAAGGGTTATTAGATTAGGAATTTTATTAAGTTTTTTATTTTTTTCTGCTCAAATAAATGAGTTGGAATTAAAAAAAGGCTTAAATAATCTTTTGGTCCTTGAAATTGCAAAGGGAATCAAATCTGGTCCTTGTAAAATTTTCGCATCAAATTGGGTCCCTAAAATTGTTTTTTTAATCTAATTAACTCCTTTTGCTCAATTTTGATCGGTCAACAGTCCAGTGGCAAGCCTAGTCAGCTAAGGACGGCCACGTAAATTTTTTCACATCAATTTTAATCCCTTGAAAAGTATTTTAATCAATTTTAGTTTATGTTCTTCCACCTTCATGTTCTTCCACTTTCACCTTCTTCCTCTTACTCCATAACTCAAATCACATAAATTCAAAAGGAAGAAAAGGTGAATGTGATAAACATATAGTTTTTTTTAGGGTTTTGAATTTCTAGGTTTAAGGATTTGAGTTATGGAGGAAGAGGAAGAAGGTGGAAGAGGAAGGTGGAAGAACAAGGACTAAAATTGATTAAAATATTTTTTAAGAGACTAAAATTGATGTGAAAAAAGTGCATGTGGCCATCCTTAGCTGACTAGGCTTTCCACTGGACCGTTGACTAGTCAAAATTGAGCAAAATGACTTAATTAGATTAAAAAAATAATTTTAAGGACCCAATTTGATGCGAAAATTTTACAGGGATTAGATTTGATTCCCTTTACAATTTCAAGGACCAAAAGAGTATTTAAGCCTTAAAAAAATAAAGTACTATAATTTTTTAATTAAAAAATAATTATAAAAGCCACGTGTAATTGATGACTATGACAAAATTGAGGTTTGACACGCATTTGGCCTTAATTGAATTAAAAAAAATTCTTTGGGACCCAATTTGATGCGAAAATTTTCCAGGCCCTAGAACTGATTCCCTTTACAAATTCAGGGGCCTTCTGATGTATTAAGCCAAAATATTATGCAGATTGATTGGAGAATAAGGATGCATAGCGAGTTGGTAAGCAACTGACCCGATTTTTATCATAATTTGATAAGGGCCAATATACCGAGGTGTGAGTTTTTGCTATTTTATAGCTCTGCCAACCCCAGTCCTTGGTGTAACTTTCAAGAATACATGATCACCTTCCTAGAATTCAAGAAATCTTCTCCTTTTGTCACAATAACTCTTATGTCGATCTTGTGAGGCTTTCATATTTTCTCGAATCATTTCAATCTGGTCAGTCATTCTTTGTATCACTTCTGGTCCAAGAATTAAACGTTCTCCACTTTCGAACCAACATAAATCTGTTCGACGCTTTCTCTCATACAATGCTTCATATGGGACTATGCCTATACTAGAATGATAACTATCATTATAAGTAATCTCTATCAGAGGTAAATGGTGGGTGGTATGCAAAAAACTTCCTTTGTTTTCAAGAAAACAAGCTCTTAGTAGATCTTCCAAGGTTTTGATAGTTCTTTCTGATTGACCATCTGTTTGTGGGTGTGCAGAGCTAAATTTAAGTTGAGTCCCTAGGGTTTTATGCAAACAATTCCAGAATCTAGAAGTAAGCCTAGGATCTCTATCGGAAATGATGTGAAGGGGTACACCATGTAGCCTAACAATCTCTTTTATATAAATTTTGGTTTATTTTTCCAAAGAACTTTTAATATTTATGGCTAGAAAATGAGCAGATTTGGTTAATCGATCCACAACTACCCATATTGCATCATGCCCTAAAGAAGTTCTTGGTAACCCGGTAACAAAGTTCATGACAACATTATAAGTTACATATTCTATTATCTCTCTCTTCATCCTCAGCCACCAAAACATTTTCTTCAAATCCTAGTACATCTTGGTGGTACGGGTGAATACTTCTACTCTTATGTGCTTCGTCTAAAATCATTTTCCTAATTTCCTTATTATTTGGAAGACCGATCTGATTCTTAAATCTCAAGATTTCATCTACTCCTTCCTTAAAATTTGGATCATTTTCTAAAATAGATCTCTCTCTTTTACTCTGTAGGTCTTGATCCTCAAATTGAGCTTTCCTAATTTGATATAAAAATTCATTAGAAACTCTTAATGTGCTGAACTTAACACTTCTTGGGCCAAGAGTTAGTGCTAAGTTAAGGTCTCTAAATTTTTCTATTAACTCCATTTCTTTAATCATCATAGCTAACATGTGGAGAGATTTTCTACTCAAAGCATCGGCTACTACATTGGCCTTCCCAAAATGGTACTGTAACTCAAAATCACAATTCTTTAAAAATTCCACCCATCTCTGTTGTCTCATGTTCAATTCCTTTTGGTCAAATAAATATTTCAGACTCTTATGATCACTATACACCTCAAACCTAGCAGCATATAAATAATGTCTCCAAATTTTTAAGGCAAAAAAACACTGCGGCTAATTCAATATCATGTGTTGGATAATTTTCCTCATGTGGTCTTAATTGCCGAGAAGCAGAGGCTACTAGCCTACCTTGTTGCATTAATACACATCCTAATCCTAGTTTAGAAGCACAATATACTTCAAAATCTTTATTAGGATCATGAATAACTAATACAAGAGTAGTGGTGAGTTTTTCTTTTAGGTCTGGAAACTAGATTCACATTTGGAAGCAAATTTCAACAAAAAAAATACATAAACAAACAAATTACCAAGAATGCATAATTCATAATAAAGTCTTAAAGGCGATATTTCCTCTTCTCCTAGGGCTCGAAGGTGAATGAGAATGTTGGATTGGAATGAAAAACCCTATCTTTTTAACCCTTATCTTTCTCATAGTCTCTGTTGAATTTTTTTCGTAAAAACCCAACATTACCCATTTTAATTTGGGGATTGAGTGCAAAATTCACTTTCTCCGTGACTCGTAGACTCAGTGTAGAATCGCGAGTCTATGCGAGTTTACTGAGTTAGCATGAGTTTGCACGATTTTAGGAATTTTAGAGTTTGTATGCGAGTTGACTCGTTTTGAAGACCTAGAATCGTAAACTCGTAAGATTCTAAGAGTCAACTATAGAGTTTGACAACCTTGCTTTCAGATTTTAAATCCCGGTTGCATGAGTGCACCTTTACAACTTTGTATATTACTGTTAAGTAAATTTTGGCACTGTTTTTAACCCAGCCAACCTTGTTATTTGTGCTATATCTCAATTCATTCTACCAAAGCCGCAGGGATAGGGAAAGATGCAGAGATTACCCTTTAAAGGATTTCATTAGTCTTACTGCCGTTGCAACCTTTGTTAAATTATTATACATGTGTTGCCATGTTGGTAAATGAATTTGTTTTATACTTGATCTCCAAATGTAATTGTTGCTTAGTTGTATATAGTTTGATTATGAGAAATAAATGCTATTGGGTTTTGAATCTACACTATCAAGTTTTCGAAAATCTGATAACTTAAAAATACATTACCATGTTTTCGATAACTTGATATCTCAAAATAACACTACCGGTCTTAAATCCCGGTATGTAAAAAAAACCCTTCTGGGTTTTGAATCCCGATATGTTAAAAATACACTACCAGATTTTCAAAAACCCGAAAATAATGAAATAGAAGGCATTCTACTAGGAAATTGCTACTTCAAAAGAGTGAAAATTGAGTTGGAGGGAGTAGTACATAATATCAGCTGCCTTAGATAACAGAACATATTTAATGTCATCCCAGATGAGTGCAGTTGTTCTTAGATCTCCAAGAAGGATTTTATTGTCTTGAACCCATGATTTTCAGGGAGGGGCCCATTTCCTGGTCGAATAGAAATTATCACCTCTAAACCTGAAACATGAACAATTGTCAACAAATCCATGTGCACAAGACATTATAAGCAGTTTCACATCAGGTCATATAACTGGGATTCAAGGGAAGGCTATATAAACTCCTCTATCAGACCCATCGGTGAATCAAATTTACTATAATCATATCATACTCGTATGTTACATTGATAAAATGTAACAAATTTTACAGATGTTGGATCAAATTTAACTCGTAAATAAGATGATAGGTTGAGATTTAAGAAAAATGTTCATACCTGCTGCCTTAGCAGCTGTAGCTTCTTGAAACACATCAGTGACGAATAAAATATCTGACGACTTATCAACACCAAGTGACTGAGAAATTTCAACGTAACTTCGTGTCTCTCTTTTGTTCCTGCAAGAGAATTCTTCTGCATGAACATAGGTGTGTATCTTTAGGAAGGAATCATCAAAGGGAAACATCAAAATGGATATTACCCCACTGCGGTATCAAAAAAGCCAGATAAATATTTCCTGAGGTCCCCATAGTTTGTTTTTCCAAATATAAGCCTTTGCGCCAACCTGCTACCACTAGAATATATGTATACCTGTTGCATAGATCAGAAATAGGAATTGGAATGCAAGAAAATATGCTTGCTAAATAATGAAGAATGCATATAAAACGTTTGGCCTCAGAAATTGTCTTGCCCTCAGCAAACTCTGTCTGAAAGTGGGTTGAATATTTCTTTGACAAATGCACTTGAGAAAGAAAACATAGAGGGGGCATTTTGGTACACAGATATTTAATATACATACGCATCTTGCATATAAACTTTGGTCATTTAAACTTCTGACTTTTAAAAGTGCTCTATAAGCAGAAAGAGTAGTGGAGACATTAAGAGTAATAAGCTTGTTTGGTTAAGATTTTGATGGACAACAGACTACGCTCCAAAGCAAGTTTACTGAAACAAAATAAATATTCCACTGACTAAGCTGCTATTTGAAGCAATATAAATGATAAGGAATATACTAAAAGGTACGATTAGAAACGCAAGAAGCAGTAGTTGTCACCTACAGACCCACAACCACCCATGATTTCTGTCAAATAACAACCTTTACCATATCAGCCGCATTTCTTGCAATTTTCTGTCAAAAAATGTGACTGCTATTCCACCCAATTCTTTGTTCTTTTCCATGGTAACTTTAAAGAGGGTATGTCAAAGTTGTGAAAGGAAGAGAAAAGAATGGTCCTATCATCCCGTTTGGATACGGACTAGAGCGTACTTATTGGATCTTTTCTACTAGACAAAAACACTGAATAAGCTCCAATAAGTGCTCTTTGATCCATCCACATCCAAACAGAGTCTATGATAGGAATCATAGGATAAAGAAGATCAGTGTTAAGGAAGTGATAGAAAGGAACTCAGCTTCACTTGAAGGAAGTCCTGCCAAAACCCAGGGGCCCACCGGAGGCATCTAGCTCAAACTAAAGGAAAGAGGAGTGGACATAAATACATGATTGGAGTGCAGTGAAAAGGAAAGGATACAGCTGGAAATGAAAAAATGGAAGAGTCAAATTCTCATGGGTTTGGTTTGGAAAGGAATCATATGCCCATACAGGCACACACCTTCTGCACTTAGTTAACAGAGGGCATTTCAACCTATGGTCATCCTACATTTTACGGGCCGATGTTTGAGCCCGAACCGCTCAGCCCAATATCCCCTATGAGAGTTCTTCCTGATATCTCAGAACCCTCCAGATAAGGAAGATAACAAACACTAATAGACATGCTCATAAATTAGGGGGTCACTGACACAAATCAGGTATACACATTTTCTATTCACCCTTACTCTGCTCGATCATAAATTGACTAGAGTGTCGGAGTCACTTGCTGGTGACCCCTGCCATTCCATCAACTAAAGCTTAGAGTTCAACTCACAAGCACAGCCCAAGAAGCAAGTCGGATCTACTGAGCAGGACACTCTATAATAACTTGAACCAAACATTGGAATCTTGGTTAAGTCTTAAACATGCCTAGAGTCAAAATGCATGAAAATGACTAGCAAGTTAGCAACAATCATTTAGAAACTTAAGTAGAGCTATAGAGCTAAGAATCAGCAAAAACAACCTTTGTTCCCAAGGCATGCCATTTTTCTAGAGCTTCTGGTACATCATCAAAAACTATTCCCTCCAATTCATTATTCTCAAAACCTGTTCGCCATATATGGCCCTGCATAGCTAAACACAAGCAATGTCACAAATATGAATTCAACAGAGAGAAGAGAAGGATAAGGCAACATAGAGTTTAACTACCTGCAACTCTTTTAAGGCAGTGATTTTTCTATCAGCTTTAATCATAGCATCAACATTAGCAACTAGAGAATCAATTACTTTCTCTTTACCAGCATCATCTGGGGGTATAGGCACAGCACCTGAAATCCCTTGCTCAAGGTCATTTTCAACCTGTTATCACAATGGAAGACAAGTCAATGGTCCTAATTCTCTGAAAGCAACATATACATGGAATCTCCAGATCTTCAATTAAGTGGGTGAAAACGTGAGATATGTGAAAACAATGTGATAATTTTATAATTTTTAGTGAAAACATATCAACTCAAAATAAAATCAAACCAAATGCACTCTTATGGTTAGTTTGGTTTGATAAAACATTTTTAGTTGTCATTTTCTGCTTTTACTAGTAAGTACAAAAATGCTACCTTGTTTTCATTTTATTTCTTATTTCCAGAGATTTATATAGAAAATAGTCAAAAGTTGTAAGTGAATATAAGAAAAATTTGTAATTCTTAGTGAAAATCATAAATGGAAACAGTAAACTGTTTTCTCAAACAAAGCATGCCTTTAGATTCTTGTTTATCTCTTTTCCCCTGTGACAGTCCAATTTTATTTGACTTCATCTGAACTGAACAACAATTGAATGATATAAACATGACAACCAAAATAGTCATAATTGTTTTTAATAATCAAGGACAGTGTAGTACAAAGTCACAATTCCACTCTCATTTCAAACATATCAGTGTCAATAAGCCATATCCACACTGCTATCTATTCAATGACGAAACCAGAATATAAAATCCTTAACCATACAGAACTAAAAAACTCTTACTTGGGAGCGGAGCAACCTGATATCATCCTTAGTCTCAGGGGTATCATATATTGCAGATAGATGCCTCCCAACATTATCACGGGCATACGGGAAAAGAATCTCTGAAACAAACGATATGGGAGTAGTAGTTCCTTCAATGTCAAGAACAACGCAACGCTGCAATTCAATAGAGACAATAATCAACAATCTAATTTAAAACTATAGGACAACCACTGTAGGATATGCAACCATCCTATTCCTATGAACTGCGTACTAGAATATAAGTCTACTGAGCATAGAGGATCTTATTTCAAGAATATAAGGAAATAAAAATATTCACAGAGTTAAAACAAAAAATGAAGGATTATGCAAACTCACAGGGAATGGATCAATTTCACCATTAGATTTCCTTGCCTTAACAGACAGATTTGACTTCCCAGAAATACTTTGACCCCTTCTTACGCTCTGTATTGGACCATGATTTGGAGTAGTCCAGTCCTATTCCATTTGGTGAAGATTGATAGCAGCAAGAGGTAATGGTAGCACTCAGAATGGAAGGAAAATTACAAATTTATAAATAAATAAAAATGATAATTGAAACTCCACCCCAAAAATAATAGTTTTGTCATATTTTCCACAGGAATGTTATATGGAACCTCCAAGCAGGATGCATAACGAGACATACAATATAAATTTGACTGCAATCTCCTGAAGAGTTCTTGTTTACTGATTTGGCATTTAACCATGTTTATGTGTGGTGTCTAGAAAGACACTTATCATCAAATTAACAGGGCCACAATTACTCTTCAAAAGGGTGGTCTTTGTATAGAACAATTATGGTCTCACCATTAGTTGCATAATATAAGTGTCATCTCAGTCATCACACATAATCATGGTCAACCACTAAACATGGAGACCAAAATTGTAAAGAAGAAAAAATGCAGAGATCAAATTTGCAGAATCACTATACTAGTATGACCAAAATCGAAGAAATAATAAACTAGAGAAACCCAAACGTGAAAAACTAAAGTGAAGTGGCCAAAATTACAAAATCGCTAAGGTAGAAGAACCAAAAGGGCATAGTAGGTAGTTCAATGATGTCATATTAGTATTGTGAAATCTCAAGAGTAGAATGCGTATATCAAACTTTCCATCACTCAGTGTTAAACCAAACTAACCTTCATGAAATGTGGATCACAATCAGTGCTCTTGCGAGGCCTATGAGGGTAAGGTTCCATTCTTTTATTCAGAACACCTGCACATATTTTTCAGCAAAAAGGAAAAAACAAAGCAACAATGAGTACTTAATGAAATTTCATAATCTCCTGCACACAAAATCTTCCTCAACTCTCAACCAATAATCACATTGAATTGAAATCCAGCATAATCCCATTAACAAAATATTAAATAAATCCAACAGCGAAGAATCTAGCATGCACCACTTCACATACACTACATATTGTATCTTATAATTTTTTTATTTCTATGTTTTGAATTGTCATATCACTAATAAAGATGAAAATAACACAATGATTAAACAAAAGATAATATGTTAGCATCATAGAACCATTTAATAAAGATTGTACGTGTCAGATTGCAAGTTTATATATTGAATCTGACTTGCTATGATCAAATTCTATGATGTAATGGCTTCTATACATGTTTAACTTGTTTTTTTAATGAAATTCACTTCCAAACAAAAAATCTTCATCAAATCACTTTAATATACTGAATAACATCACACTTTTTAGCATAATGTTTTTTTTTTGTGAACCTTTTTAGCATAATGTTTAGGACACACTTCAATATTGTTTTTGTGAAATAATTTAAGAGTTTAATTTTGATACATTGACAATATAAAGATTTTTACATTATCAACCAATTAGATTTCAAAGATGTTCCGTGTCAATTATTTTTCTCATATTCTTGTAAATTTGATTGATTAACCGTTATCATAAATAAGTATTTTTCAAAAGTGCATTGACTTTATAAAAGATAAAATAATAATTAAAAATGTATTAAGGATTCTGTTAGAAAAATTATCTTGTTTACATTCTTTATTTAAGACCCAATTAACTTTCACCATTTTACGAGTTCAAAAAAAAAACTTTCACCATTTTACCACCTCATAATTAAAGGGACGTGCACGTCAGTGTAAAATTTGTAAATGTTTATCCTAAATGACATAATGTGATTGAACGTTAGTGTAAAACTATGGTGCACATCTTTAAATAAACTGTGAAGATATGATTAATTTAAAACTACTACATTGCAATACTAATACTAATTAAATTAATTTAAATTAACATTTTTAAACCTCTATTTCATTTTGTTTAATATTTTAACAATTACTTCTAACTAGAAACATAATTATTTAAGTTTGGTGTGATAGTATGGTTTGGTTTCCATCCCAAAAATGAAGCATCCCAAAATGAGAAAGAAAAAACATGAGCGGGGGAAGAAGAAGAAGAAGAATACCAGAAGGAGACAATCGTATGGGAATGCATTCATCAGCGTGAACCTTCATCTTTATACTTGTTCCACCCGTTCCCAATTTGCGCCACAGAAGAGCCTTCGTCTCCTTCACCGACGTCGTACTCACCCTTAAGCCGCTCACAACAACCGCCGCCATTGATTATGAATGATTCTAGAGCAGAGAGAGAGAGAGAGAGAGAGAGAGAGAGAGAGAGCCTCAGTCTCACACTCTCACTCTCAGTGATGAATGGGTGAAATAAAACGAGCAGAGGGAAAGTCAAAGAAACAATATAATTCGTGATTTTGCTAGTGCATGTAAATGGATAAAGTCATAGCGAATAGAGATGGGAGTACATCCAATAGATGTAGATCAATAATATCAATAATATTAATAATATGAAGAGATCAAAAATACGTGATTCATTTTAATAAAAATAAAAATGACTGATTCATGTGTGGTGAATAGTAAAATTTGGTCATTGAGTGTGTCACAACTAGCACATAAGTTGGTGCCTTTGAACTAGGATAACATGTGTGTGTGCATTGTTAGCCGATTAACTCTTTATTTTATCGTTTGCACAACACATTTTTGGACTACACACTTAATCGCAATTAATATCTTATGAAGTCTAGCAGAATCGAGTCAATCTCGATCGAATTTTATGGACACAATTCAACCTAATTGTTGTGTCTCTCTGGTCTAACCTTCAAATTACTACGACAGTTATAGGTCGTGGGTAAAATTATCGACGACTAATATCCGCTGGTAAGTTACCGATGACCTATATCTGTGACTATTTTTCCATGACCTAGAGTCATTGGTAAATTACCGATAAATCTTAAAAATCGTTGGTAATAACTACCGATGATCTATATAACAACGGTCTTCTGGCCATTGATAATCTCATATTAATGACAGTTTTTTACTTACCAATGGTTTTTAGCCACCGTTAAATCATGTTTTTCTTATAGTGATATGTCTTTGTTCATTTATCAGATTGATCAAATCCAGGGGCGGACCCACGTTATACTGAGGGGGTTCAGATGAACCCCTGAAAAAAATAAATTTTCCACTTACCCCCTTGTATAGATTTTTTTTTGAACCCCCTGAAAAAACTAATTTGCACTGAAGACCCTCTCTCTCACACAGCGTACTCACTACTCAGTCTCAGACCCACCCTCTTTCTCTCGCTGGTCGCTACCCTAGGTCCACCGGCACACACGCACCACCGGCCACCACCACGCCCACGCCACACCACCGCGCCAGTCGCCACGCATCACCAGTCACCACCAAGCCGCGCCTCTTCCGGCCTCTCTATCTGACTATCTCGGCTTCTCCTTTCTCTTTCAGTCAGTGGGTTACTGGGTAACAGGGTAAGGTTGCTACTTGCTAAATTGATTTTTGTGTGCAGCTAATTGATTGCTAAATTGATTTTTGGTGAAAACTGAAAATCCATGTCGTTGTTGTTGAGATCTGATGGAAGAAAAGGAAACATGATTTGGTATTATACGTGCACACATCCTCCCTGCTGAAAGCTTTGAAACAATGAAGGAGCAAGGGAATAAATTCCTTAGCATAATTAGTAGTTTCTTACCTTCTAAGTTCTAATTTTTAGGTCCATTGGCTTTAGGAAAGAAATTCTACCCTGATTTAACCTCTTATGATGTGGTAATATAACCTTTTTTTATTTCAAAAAAATATAACCTTGTAAATGGTGATTGATATGTTTTGAATTATGTTAAGATCATAAGATGTGTTGAAAACATTGATTTTAGTTTGGATTAGAAAGTTAGTCTTGAAGTGTTTTCTGCATTATGGAGTTTTAATTGCTTGGAGTTTTGCATTATGGAGTTCAAGGAGTCCTATGAAGTGTTTTCTGATCTTGCTTTCTATGTGCTGCTGCTTTGAAATTTCAATTTTTCATGGATTTATAGCCTTTTAAATGGAATTTTGAAAGTTGGAAGATAGATGGTTTGAAATCAAAATCGAGCAACCAAAGCTTCATGCTTGATATCTGAGACTGAAATGCTGCATAACAGCAACCAAAGCCTTTTCCCTCTGGGTGTAGTCAACTAGATAGATCAATTAATTCCATAATATAACCTGAGGCACTCTATATATTACATGATAAGTTGGACCTTTTGGAGTCATGGGATTTTCTTATCAATTCATAAGGGCATCAACCAGAAGATGCAAAATGACTGCAATGTGATAATGTTTCATGTTTCACACTGGCTGAAATAAGTGATTGTGGAGAACCTATGCTAATGCAATACCCTTTCTCAATTATAATGCTTCTAGGAATGACAAATGTCAGAAGAATTAAGCAGTATAGTTGTACAATAATGACCGGATACTACTTTTAACCTTTCATTTATCCTTTAATTTTTTGACCATTTTTCTTCTTGTTTCTTTTAACACAAACAAACATCAGGAATCTTCAATCAAAGTGTAATGAGTCATGGGTTTGGACACTTTGTTCAATTTTTCTTCTGCTGCAGCAATTATAGAGTGCATGACATTAGTTCAAGTGAAAGTTTAATGTATTCTCTTTTGTGGTCTCCCCAATTTATTGATTTGGTATTATTGTATTAGAAATTGTAATTGTTTATTTTTACCGATGTGTTCATTTGAAAATTTCGAACCCCCTGACCCCCGGATCCTGGATCCGCCACTGATCAAATCCTTGCAATCCAGTAGATCCATCATGACCTTGATGTTGTCCACTTGATCAACATTTTGTATATGAATCCTATGTTGATTCAGCCTTGGTCAATAGTTATATCGACCATGTTTTATCCTTCGAAGCATAATTTAAGCAAACTGAGCTCACCTTACATTTAAAATTTTCAAAACCTTGTGGTCAGCTGATGTGTGACCAACAATTGTTAAACTAGGCCTTGATCTACTTTCTTCAAGAAAATATGAGCGGAATCTCACAAAATGAACATCACCTTTGTTTTCGGAAAATAAACTGCTCATCTTCAACCTCCATTCATGCGTTTTTTTTTTATAGGCAATAAGAATTATATTGAATAGAAGTACAAGGGGTACTTCAACCCAATACAAAGGAGAGAAGAGACAAGTAAAGAACTAACAAATACAGACAAAGATCCTACAACAACAAAACTACCCCACCTAATACTTCCAAGAAAATAGACTTCACAAAAAAAGCCTCATTAAAACCTTGCTAGGATAAAACCCCCTTGGGAAAACCTAGCAAGGAAAAAGAGTACCAATTTTGCAAAGCCAAGAGAGTATCTTCAAGGAAGCTTACAAAAAATTCTAATAACCCACCCTAAACCCAGCTGCCAAGTTTTGCATCCAATTCAGTTCCCATATTCATGTTGTAGTCTCAAGGTACCCTTCAAAAAAACTCCAGCAGAAATATATAATACTCATGGTAGAAGATTAACTAGATATGTAGAATGCATTCCCACGGGTTTTGGATCCAATCCACCAAAGAATAAGCAAAGGCCGAATTATTTGCTTTAATCCACAACCAGACTTTATATTGGATCAAATCAACAGTTGCTTCGACAATCAATGTGCCTCCACGAAATGCAGTCTTATTCCTAGCTTGCCAAAGAGCCCATATCGTTGCAATCCAAATTGCAGACATAATTCTTCCTGACTGGATATTGGAATTGAATGTTATTTTTGTGGGGTACATGATGAAACTTGTATTCACTTGTTCTTGGGTTGCAGGTTTGCTTGGGTTGTTTGGATGAATATCTTGGGATGGTTGGGAATATCAATTGTGTTACCAAATGGTTTGGAAGATTTCTTTATCCAATTTGGTATGAGTAGCGTGACTAATTCTAAACCTCCATTCATGCGTGCAGGCGTGTGGAACATCTTGGTGGCATGTACCTTCACTCCCTAACCCCTTTCCGAAGCGTGGAGTGCATGCACTTATTTTTAGCTCCGTTTGAGCTTCTAAAACATGTTCCAGACTCATCTTGGCCACCTCCGAAGCTTCGATACCATTTGTTGGATCGAAAAAATGAGACAAGTGAACATTTAATTTATACAATATTTTCGGCTTTATTTTTTTTCGAAAGCAAAATGATATATATTAATAAAAGCTCAATCTTAAAAAAGATTGAAAAGTACAAAGCACTGACAGAACATAAACCGAATAAAATACCTAAAAATCCAAAAGACCCAAAACCCATGAACCAAACAGGAACCCAATTGCAAATATCTCTATCGGCTTTATTCAAAGCCACATTACATTCACTAACTAACATAACTCAAGCTTGCTGAAGCTTTGCTTCATTTTCTCTAACCTTATACTCTTTGGTGCTTCCGTTTCCATCTTTTAAGTGCTTAAGTATATGAACCTGACACCCACACTCAACACTCTTCATTTTCTCTCATACACAAGAGCTCGCTGGAGCATCTTTCAACCTCTATTCTTCATTTCCTTACGAATATTTATATTTCACAAGCTAATGACATTCAAGAAATTCTTCGGAATCTTAACTCTTCTTTTCAGCTGCCCAAGGAGAAATGGAAAGGTTTAATTAGTGTTTTTATTTGGTTTTGCACCGTTAAACTTATCTATTTAATGATTCTATTAGTCGTAGGTGAACTAATGATATTTAAGATAAATAAATAAATATAAAATTTCTAACGCACTTATCTTAAATGTTATTAATCCACAGTGATTATGGTAATTTAACCCAAACTTTGTCTATAATCATTTTGACAATCACTTGGTTTACCTTTAATTAATTGGTTAGTCCTTTCATACAAATTAATTGGTTAATTAGCGACTTTTTTTTGAAACTGTTAATTAACAAAAAAAAATTATATCATAAAGATAAATTGCACTTGTTAAGGACTGACCCATGGATCTCCCACATCCAATCCATATGTCCTTACCTTTTACCATTTGAACTATTATTCGGGATTCGGGTAATTAGTGAAATTAATCACGCGATATATATTTTTTAAAATAGAAAATAATATGTAAATTAAATTGTGAAGTGAGCAAGAGGAATTTATTAGTAAGTAGTAACACAGCCCATTTCTAAGAACAACTCTTATCTATCTACATTCTACATCCTCTTCACTCTCACACTCTCCCTCTGTTGTTGGCGCCATGTCCAGAGAGCGTTTGGTGAAGGCAGTGAAGCGCTTTGTGGAGGTTCGATACAAGGTCTTCTCTACTCGTTATGGCCAAAACGTTATCGATATCTTGGACTTCCCAATCAAGCTCGTCTTGTCTCCCTTCACTTTGGCCTTCGACATTGCTGGTTCTGCTCCTCGTGGCTTCGGTGTCCCTGAGCTTATCTCTAAGCTCTCTGCTGCTTCCGTCTTCGTTAGTCCCTTTTCAACCCAAAAATATGTTCTTTTTGCTTTTTCCTTATCTGGGTCATCCTCCAATTTCTCAAATTTGTAAACTTTTGTGAAAATTTTGTATTTTTTGTTCACTTTTCACTTCTGGGCATGTGGGTTTTGAATTTTGATGGAAATTATTGATTTTTTTTTCATTTAATTTCTGGGTTTTGGGGTGAAGTAGAGATTAAAGGTCAGTTACTGAGTGTTAGAGTTTTGGATTCCATTTTCATTAAACTTGTAAGTTGGTCAATTAGGTTATGCATTTTGATACTTTTGGGAATTGCATTGTCTGTTATTATTTGGTTCATTATTATCTTTGTTTTTTATGAATGTTGCTGTATGGATTGGTGATAGGCTATTGCTACTTTGGGGACTTATGACATTGCATTAGAGCTGGGGAAGAAGGTGATATGTCAAAGGTGCTGTTTTGTTTTGCGCTCGTTGATGGCTGTCTCCTCACTTGAATTCATGACGCGTCTAATCTCTTATTAGTTGACTTTGATGTTTGTTGAATCTAACTAAATGCGTCTTGAGAGCAGGAATTGTCGGACATGTAATGGATGGCAGGCCTTGCGGTGTACCATGTGCCGAGGGAGTGGAAGGGTGCACTATCAAGTGAAGAGTTGCACCTTGAAGAGGTAAGTTCCTATCCATGTGGATAAATTTAGAGGTAGTCTTACAATCTTGACCGTGTTTTATTTGGTGCTCTAGTTGAAATTTTAAGGAAAATGCCAACATATTCCCCTAATGAAAAGGGATCCAAATAATGATAAGGGATAGAAAGTAGATAGTACTCAATGAATAGCGAAAACATTGAGGTCAATGCTAACAAGTGCACCTAAGACATTGGTGGAGAATCAAGAAATGAGAAGCCCTCATTGCATAGTGCATCATCCAAGCTTAGGTAGCATAAATGATGAACTTTTCAATAAAGATTTTTTATTTCTTGAAACATATATTTTCATCAAATCACAAAAATCATTTTTAAGTCATTAGAAAGATTAAGAAGTGTATTAAATGCTCCTTAACTAGTACTCCTTGATAATTTGCTAGCATTAGCAAGACCTAATTCTTAATAATGATTTCATGAAGATAAACTTGCACAATTGATTTCAAACTCATTAATGAAGTTTATAGCTACTGGTATACTCTGCAATCTTTGTCACTGGTGGTCATGCAGGGTTACTTATCTAATTAGTCCAAGGAGACGCCTGAAGTAATAAATGGTAACACACATATAAGAGTTCAGATGGAAGGGGATCAGTATTAAATCATACTGATCTTAATCTAGTGAGCGTTTTCTGAAACAGTCATTTAGAGACCCTCTGAAGACCATGCACACCGTATTTCATAAAGATGAAGTTTGATTGTATCCGTTAAAGTTATACTGAATTAAATATTTGGAAATGTAAAGAAAATATCTGCTGACGAAAAAGAAAATATCTATCTGATTTATATGATATTGGGCATGTCAAATAGTGCAGTAAATTGTTTTGTACATAATTCTCCTCCATTTTAATTTTTAGCATATTTTTGCTTACCATTTCTTTTGGATTCTCTTCCAACTTATGTACATCTTATATTTTCTTCTTCAACTTACTTTTAGGGGAGAGAAAGCAACTGCTGAATCTGTAGCAGATGCCATTGTTGACAACCGGGCTGAGTTAGTGCATATACCTTCCTCCTTGGATTTTCAGAAACCATTGCCATTGAAAGACTGTCCAACTTGTGATGGAACGGTATGAACTAAATTCCATGGCAACTAGACATGGGAGTAAAACATTCCACCCTATATTTTTGTTTCATTGATAGGTTCATTAATACTGAATTTTCAGTACTACGTGTACTGTGTCCTCCACACCTTCCCCCCCCCCCCCCAACCCACCCATAAAATCTACTTTGAGATTGATAGTAAATCTTAGACATGCTAAGCTGTGATTTTTTGTTGAATAATATATTTATAAAGCACAGGGTGTAATGGGCTGTACTGAATGCAAGCACAAATTACAAGTTAGGATCTCAGCAGACGATGTGAGTTTTTTTTGTTGACTCCATGATGATTGTTTTTGTCTATTTTCTAAGTGTCATTTTTACCAATTTTAATTTTAATGTTTAATGTTCATCTGTGAAATTTTAGTAATTCTTCGTGTTTTTAAGCTCTCTTTCTTTGTGCAGATTATGGAGCCCCCATGGCAAGCTTATAATGTGTTGGAAAAGATGGATTATCCATATGAGGTCAGTGTTATTTCTAAATTTGAATGCAATTCTATCTTAGCAAACACGATTATATTTGTAATTGACCATACAAGGTAGAATTCTCTTGTATACAAAAAAAACCTTGATCCCTGACATTCATACATTCATTTCTTTACTATGTATAGGGGTGCATGTTTCTCTTGTACTTACATTTCACTCATAACTTCTGAGATAAGCAGGTGTGGCACAAGGGGACATAAATAAAATTGATTTCACTTGAGGCTTTTTACATTGTAATCTTAATAAAAAATTTCCTTATTTTTCACCAGCACATAAGGCACAGCATGAAAGATCCTGGTATTGCTGCATTTTGGCTGATTACCTTACCTCAGATTATGGGGGGATTTACCTATGATGATGATGTGAAGCAGAATATATGGTCGCAGTACAAGGTTGTCGGTTCTTATTCCTTCCTATTGTTCAGTTTC
This sequence comes from Lotus japonicus, assembly GCF_012489685.1. NCBI lineage: Eukaryota > Viridiplantae > Streptophyta > Magnoliopsida > Fabales > Fabaceae > Lotus > Lotus japonicus. Next base: position 20,809,318 of record NC_080043.1, read on the forward strand.
AGTTCAACCATTCATCAATTACTTTCTCCCCTGTTTGGTTTCAAAATGAATTTTCCTTTTACATTTTCTTGTCCATGTTTGCATGTGTATCTTAATCCCTTTTAGCCTAAGTCTGTAACGCATATATGCTAACATAGAACTAATTGGATATTGAACTTGAAATGTTCTTTGAATGAGAGAAACATCTAGGAGAAAACTTGTGAAGCTGTGGCCTCTTTAAAGTTTTATGCTCGAAACAGCAATTATATCACATGTTGTGTTTGGTAGGGATGAAAATGTGTTTGAAAATTTCTGCTGATAATGAGAACTGAATATGATTATGAAAAAAGATTGCTTGGCAAAAGAAACCATGAAATTGTATTCTAGCATCACACAAAAATTCATTGCACATTGGTGATGAAATGATGAATAGCAGGTGAATATAAGCAGATCGGACAAAATAAATGTGTTTACTTATCACCCTTTTTGGTTTGGTTCACAATATGGTCAACAAGGAGTCAAGGGTAGTTTACTTTCGTTCCTCAATACTTCCAGCTAATCATTCAAGAGGGATGGAAATAATATTTATAGCTTTGATTTTTTTCTTTATTACTGCGTATTCTCAAGTGAAATTTTAATTTTCACCATTTCCCACTTCTCCTATCATTACTCTCTTAGAACTCAATGCTACTGAAATTTAAAAGGTGCAATTGATGATAGCAGAACTTCAGTATTTTGGATAGATGTTAAGGACTTAAATTTCATTATTTCACCATTTTTCTGGCACCAAAGTTTGTTTTACAGCTGCTCTTCTGTTTCATCTCTCTTTCGCTTCATTTCTCTCTCTCTCTCTCTTCCCCTCTCTGTTTTTCAGTAATAAAGGGCCCATGAAATTGATTGACTGAATTTGTTGGATTTCTCTAACTGACAAGTTCTCTTGGAAGGTATTCTTTAGGAAAACTACTATCACCTGTATGCCATTAATTATTTAATTTTCATTTGCTGAGGAAGGTGGCGCAGAAAACAGGATTGGGTATTTAAAATGGAATTAAAGAATGGGCAAGAGGACGGGAGGGGCACAATACCGCTGGTTATGTAGCGTGCGGATGTGTTTATTACGTCTTCCCATACAATTAACATTTTATAAGTTAGCCAGGCCTCATGCAGCCTAAGTTGCTGTTATGTATTACATATACTCATTACAGTTGTTGGTCAAATCTTTCTTTGTTTTATCTTTATAATTATTTTTGTCTTTCTTTTGTGGGTAAATTTAGGAATCCATGCGTTATGATCAACTCCGAGATGTGGTGGCCAAGAGGAAACCAGGGTGGGAGTATCTGCAGGATGTAAGTTGTTATACTGCAAACTAACTGTTGTTGTTTGTAGCCTTGGCTATTTCAAATTTGGCTATATGATGCTCATACTTAACTCAAACTTTGAGATTCATCTAGTTCGTAAGTTGTTATACTGCAAACTTTTTGTTTGGTTACTTGGATACTTGATTTTTATTGTTATCATATGTTGAAATAATGGGATCTCAGTTTTCTTGTCATTCCCTTTTGATATATATATTTGAATCACTGTTATTGCAGGCCTTGATATCTATAGATCCTTCCCGTGCAAGGGATGATCCTGTCATTGTGAAAAATGTCCCTTACTTTAAGGCTAAGAAGGCTCTGGAGGCAGAGGTTATGAAGCTTGATCCACCACCGAGACCACCAACTTGGGGTGTATGTGTTCACTTTCTTCACATTTGCCAATGATTCCTTTTTAATTTTTATGATAACTCAGATTTGTCTATGCCTTATTAACTTGCATTATTTTCTTCCATATTATAATTTGCTTTTGATAATAATACCTGTTAAATGTTTTCTCGTTTTAGTTGTGTAGATGGACATATAACCATAGTTGTGTGGATTAGACTGGTGTAACCAGTAAGATTGGACACTTCAAACCTGCAAACTGTCCTCTGAGCTGGTCCGAACAAGCTGAATCACAGTTCTTTTTTTGCAGTGAATTAGTTAAACCTAGGTGATACACCTGGATGGTCTAACTTTGTTCAATTTAAGCTTCAAAAATCAAGTTGTTGGATATGAACAATGTAGAAAATTACCCCATTAATCATTAGACCATGGCTCCCATTAAGCACTGTTAGTATTTTAATTTATATTATTACCCAATCATTTTGATTTTTCAACACTAAAGTTGAACCATTATCCCTGCTATTTTGGTTACATCATATACTTTTGTTATTTACTATTTTTTTCATGTAGTTTATGTGCTTGTGCATGTAAGAATGTATGTATTACTTTTTTTCTATTTAGTATTTTTTCCCTTCATTACCTGAGTTTTCCAGTTTTACAGCTTAATCTGTGATTAGATTGCTGGCTTGGCCCTCTGACGTTCTAAGCTTGATGTTGGTTCAGTTTGTACAATAATGCATATAACTCTTCTATTTCTTCAATATGTTGTCGCTTTTTATTTCCTTAAAACTGTTCCCTGAAAAATCAGTTGGAGGTAAACTTGAAAATAGCTTTGTGAGACTGGCTCATGTGCATGAAATAAACAAAACAAATTCAATAGTATTCCAAAGAAATTTGATCATAAAATATTCATCCAAGTTGAACGATTTCACTTGGGAAGCTCTAGGCTAAGTGCACTTTATACAGTTTGAAAATGTAATATGTTGAGTTATCTGTTCATATAAAAGCCACTGTAGCAAAGAAAATCAAAAGCTGTATAGTCAAAGGTAGTCTAATAGTTAGAGGTAAAAGGAGACCAAGAAAAAATGCGTATCAAATCATTAAGAAGGATTTAGATTTAAATGGTTTGTCCATAAACATGATATATGGTCGGATTTTGTGGTGTCATTTGATCATGTAGCCAAACCTACCTAATGGCAAATGATTTTTGTTATTGTTGTGGACTTGTGGTAGTGTAGGGTTTAGTAACTATCGGCTCTGAAATGAGACAACTAACTGTCGAGAATTGGCAGGAGCTGGACCTTCCATTAAGTGCATCATCTTGGAGTGAGCAGGATCTCAAAGATCCAGACAAGTTCTATGAGATGACTGTTCTTCTTAATGCCCAAAGAGAGATCTCTGATAAGATCTTGGATGCACAATGGGAAACTAAATGGCGTCAAGAGAAGGTAATTTTTATCTTTCCATCTCCTGTATATTTTGTCCATGGTGAAAGGATCAACATATCAGAACTTATACTTTCCTAATTAGGCATTGTTTTTCAACGAAATCGTGTCAAGCAGCATGCATAGTTGTCTTATTTTTATCTTAGGAGCATGCCCTATTCTTTTATTGATACTTCACACTTCACATGGTATTCTTGGTCCTTACTACAACATTATGGGTGCTAAGCTGTCTACGGTTTACAGAGTTTTATCGCAAACTTCTCTCCGAATTACTACCTCCAATTCTCATTATAAGAACCCTATCTCATGTCTATTAAGAAATACAATTAATGTAATTACTGACATTAAATTTGTCTTCAATTTATATTAACTTTTCAAAATTACCCTTAACAATTAATGAGATACTTTTAATAGTAGTATCGAATAATTAAGTAAGCACATACGTTCAAAAAAAAAAGTAAGCACATTTTTGTCAACAAATAATTAATGAAACACAAAATATTCAAGCTGGTTCTTATAAAAATGACTAAAATATACCTTCAATTTAGTTTTTATAATAAGGTAGAGAGATAGTATTTGCCTTTTAATATACGTTCAATCTGTCAAATTGCATATTCCATGCACACTTTGTAATGTCCACCAAATAGTTGCACCAGTTACTAATGCTTGATTCGACCTTCAGTTGAATAAGATGGTGGAGGAAAAGCTGCAGCCATACATTCAGAATACAGACAGTGCAGTTCTTTCTGAGACTATATTACTAAAACCACAAAATCAGGATAACAAGGTTGGTCTCTCTCTCTCTCTCTCTCTCTCTCTCTCTGTATGTGTGTGTATTTGCGTTATGCAGGTTCATTTATATTGATTATGCATATTGACTAGGATAGGCTCATAATATTATATTCTGATTGCTCATTCAGAAATTGAAAATCAAGGTGATTAGGGAGAAATATATACATGGGAAGATGGATTTACTATATTTTAGTTTTGTTTTAGGCTTAAATACCCTTTTGATCCCTAAAATTGTAAAGGGAATCAAACCTAATCCCTGTAAATTTTTTACATCAAATTGAATCCCTAAAAATATTTTTTTAATCTAATTGGATCCAAAGTGTGTCTGAGTCTGATGTGTCATGTTTTTTATCCGGTCAGCTTTTCCACGTGGCTTATTTATTTATTTTTTAAAATTTAAGTAATGCCACTTGTTCTGATTAATTGTAAATTAATATTAATCCCTAATTAATCAAAAATGAAGAATAAACCCAAAAATTATCATTTTCTTCAACACCTTCATCTTCCTCTTCCTCTTCACATCACCCAAACCCAGAAATTTTAAAAACACTAGACAAAATGATAAGGCTTAATTGCACTTTTCGTCCCTGATCTATGCTTTTAGTGCAATTTTAATCCCCTTTGTTCAAAATGAGCAATTTTAGTACACCAAATATCAAAATGTGACAATTGGGTCCTTCCGTTAGTCTCCGTTAAATTTCAAAGGAATATTCTTATTTAGATTCTTTTTTATTATTTACACCACCATGGATATGACACATCAGAAAATAAAATAAAAAATAAAAAATTATCCCAAAATCACTCTCCTTTAATCTTCACCCTATCTTCACGTTTTTTTAAAAAAAAAACTTCACCTATCATCTTCATTATCCATCTCCTATCATCTTCACCCAAATTCAGAACCCTTCATCTTCACCTCCCCCCCCATCTCTTTCCTCTAACAACCCACAAAACCCAGGGGTCATGATTTGAAACCCACAAAACCCAAGGAACCACCGCGATGTCCTCCTCATTTTCTCCTGTTGCCACTGCGTATTCGCCTCTTTGGAACCACCACCATCCAAACTCAAGCCAGGAACCACAGATCTGCGCCACCCCCTTGCCTCTACAGATCCAGTACAGAAGATAGGTGTGGTGATGGGTTCAATGGAGATGGGTTTTGTTTTACCTCCACAGATCTGCAGAAGAAGTGGGGTTTTGCTATTGCCTCCATTCTCTCTGCTTAGGGTCTTCATCTGGATAGTAAAGCTGCAATATTGCTTCAATCACAGATTTGTTCTGGGTTCATATCACAGAAAAGGGGACCTCCAGAATTCACATTTTTGTTCTGGGTTCATATCACAGATCTCAATCTTTTGGGTTCTGGGCAGTGAGAGGGTGAATGTTGAAGAAGAAGAGGAAAGAAATGGTCGGATGGATGAGGTTCAAGAAGAAGAGAGTGGTGGTGGTGCCATGGAAGAGGAAGAAGAAGAATAATGGAGAATGGTAGTGGTGGGTTTGTGGTGCTGCTAACGGAGAGATGAATTGTTTATGAATTGTTGAAGAAGATAAAAAGTTTAAAAGAAAAAAGAAAATTAAAAGAAAATGAATTAGAAAATATATGACATGGCATCCTAGTGGCGTACACTGTCATATCCACGTTATTAATGAGGTCCATGTAAACAAAGTCTGTTAACAATTTGACGGAAGGACCCAATTGTCACATCTTGATCTTAGGTGTACTAAAATTGCTCATTTTAAACAAAGGGGATCAAAATTGCACGAGGGGTATTGATCAGGGACGAAAAGTGCAATTAAGCCAAATGATAAAATCCACAATTTCTACTCACTCAAATTCTACATCTATACTTCAAAAGAAAAAGCACTCTTTGATGAAAGAAAAGAATCAAAGATGGGACAAGAATCAGAGACCTTGGAGCTTTAACCTAGCTAAGCTGTCTGAATTGGGCCCCATATATGGGTTATCTGAATTCAAACCCGGAAGCCTAGTAAAACTCAGTACAAAGCCAAAATTTTGAACCATGTAAACCTAATTGCTGATATGTGAACAAGATCTGGGAGGAGCTAGAAGGGTATAAGAAGAAGCTTGCCCGTGCTGAAGCAGTATATGGAATCCAAAGAAAAATCTGGACTTGGATAAGTTTAATGCAAAACCAAACCATTAACAGAAAGTAAAAAAGAAAAAGTTGAGATCTTTATGCGGTGAGATATGATACTTGTCGAACAGGATGTGGTGGTGATGCATGCCACCGGCGTTACCACGACCGCCAGGATGCTTCTGTACTTTCCGATATGGCCGTGACCGGCGCTCACGTGGCCGCGCTTCTTCCTGTTCTTCTTGAAACGGGTCGTCAGAGGCTTTCTCCTCCCTCTGGTTTCGCCTTGCATCTCCTTCAAACCCTCCCTCTTTCCCTCATCCTCAAGCTCCCCCTCTCCACCTACTGTCTCCTCCGAGATTCACTCATCAGCAAGATCGAATCGGAGCAAGCTTCAATCTTTGACCTGAATCTCCACTTCAGATCAACTCCGATCTGCATCTAGATCCGATAGTGGGTGATGGGTTCTGATTCACGGTTCACTCTCCTTTTTCCTGGATATCTTCATTTTCTCAGAAGATTAGATTAGGTTAAAGGTTAAGATATGAGTTGGAAAAAAAAAGGAATAACTATTAATTAGATTTTAAAAAAAAAAAAAAACCATGTGGAATAGCTGACAGGGAAAAAAACATGACACATCAGACTGAACCCACCACCAGAATCCAATTAGATTAAAAAAATATTTTTAGGGACCCAATTTGATGCAAAAAATTTACAAGGACCAGGTTTGATTCCTTTTACAATTTCAGGGGCTAAAAGAGCATTTAAGCCTTTGTTTTATATCCCATTTTACACCAATATAAAACTTAAGAGCTTACTAAATCATTAAGTTCATTAGCTTTACTTCTTTTGTTTAGAAGAAAAAAGAAGAAGGAAGTTGATGTGTCTAAATCCTGCTCCTAGTGTTACAGTAATGGTGTGATTTTCATAACTTCCACATTGCATTACTCTTGCAGAGACCTCGCCGACGAAGGTGGTTCTTCTTTTGACAACATTGGCTACGATATGCTTAGAGCATGCTCCTAGTCCTCTCTTTGTAATTTAAAGCCATTCTTGCTGTGGGATTGTTTTATTCTTTTTTTCTTCTACTTTGATTTGCTTGATTGAAAGCCTTGAAGCAATATTTACTTCCATCACATGCGGTTCTCTGTCGTGTTCATTATGCTGTGGAGGAGACAATGGCGAAGGACGCGAGTAATGCATTTTATAAAAATGAAAGGTTCCTATAGAGGTTTAGAAACACATGCAATGTTTGGGCAATAGATGACAAAAAAGCTGATAGTTGTCAATAGATTTTATATCACTTTTTACAAGTTCTTACAATGCCTTAACTTTTTAAATAAGTAACTCATTTTTTCGCCAACTAAATAGCACGTTTCTTTAAAATTTATCTCCCAAAAATTATTTATGAAAAAATATTTGGGCTCACGCTGCCTTTGAAAAATGTTTTTGCAGGTGCTGGGTAACAGCAAATTACATGAGTTGCCTTTTGAGTTGTTAAAAGTAGAACATGAGTTGTTAGAAGTTTAACAGTTCAGAATATGAAAAAAATATCAATTAATATCCTAAACATATCTTCTTAGGTTTTATTTATTATCATAGATCTTATTTTAGATAATTTAGATTATTAATTAGATTGATTTGTTTTCTTACTTAATTAGAATTATGAATCTAGGTTTAGAAGGGCTTCGGGGTTGATTAGGCTTAGTGTTTCTTCGAGCTCGGGATGTTGGTTGATTGCTACAAGTCTTGGGGATAGCCAATCGTCCTCATGGGTTCGTCCTAGTCGTCAGGCCCTGATCCGGTGGTGGTAAGCAAACATCCTAGGGAGCCCTGAGAGTGAACGTAAAAACTCTCTAAAGAGTTGCGTCACAACCCTTTTTTTTTTGAAAAGGAAATATCAATCTATAATTGAGATTATAACAGCTTGGAGGTTGGAGCATGAGTGCTGGTATCAGAGGGATGGACAAAACAATCTGTAAGGATCGTATAAGTTACCAACATGTGTTGTTTAACTTCATCCTAGGTGGACTAATAATATTTACGGTAAATGAGTTGAGAATTTCATTAATTTTTATATATTTTACTCTAAAAAAATCTTATTGATCCACTATGATAACTTATACAACCCCATGATTCCAAATTCAAAATTTCCTCCATCATTAGGTTTCATGATGGTTAACTAGAAAGACCCCGTAAAAGACCTAATGAACTTATGATTTACTCAGCCCAACACATGCCCAAATTATTTGAAAGAGCTAAATAGTAAATACTCACTAAAAAGGATCATGGAAGGAAGCATAACTTTGTTTTTTGAAATAGAAAGGAAGCATAACTAAGTCCTCTACTTGCATATTAATTTAAAAGAATTAACTTAATAAGGCTTACAACCGATAAGGCTCAAAATAACAAGAATTAAAACTAAACGTTCATTTCACTGAGTAATTGGACTCCCGTGCAATAATTTTTTAAAGCTTTCTTAGTCTTCAATGATCTACCATTTGTCTTTAGCCTACCAATTTCTTTCAAAGTATCATTCTCTTTATTTCCTTTTTTTTGTTCAAATTATTTCTTAATTATCCTTAATTTACTTCCTACATTCTTAATTATAATTGATTCATTCCTAATTCCATCAATACACCAAGGAAAATTAAGCACCCGAGGAACTGATTCAAAGTTTGAAGATAGATTTATAATTTAGTTATCAGCAGAAATAATGGAATAGTTAACGTTCCAAAACTAAATGAAGTGATATATGACATGCCCGTGGGTTACATGATTATGATGGTTCTACATCATTGTCCATGATTTCTAGACCTTACACTTTTTTTGTCCAAAGTCTAGACTTTACACTTGTGTAGAGCCTTATGGTTGCATTGTTCTTTTGACCTAACCATGGCTATGGAACTAGGTCAGTGGCCCCTCCAGTTATCCTCAAACTCGAATCCTCTTGCCGACGGTATGCCCCGTTTTTCTTTATTTCATGAAGGGACAAAGTGACTAGTCATACCTCAGATTTAATGCATACCAATAATTAATTCTGTCGACTGAAAATTGTAGCAGAGAATGCGTCAATAATTCAAACAAATAAATACCCCTCCAATATCTAAAACAGCCGTTGTGTTTAAGGTAACGTGCATTAATAAAATATGAAATTGTTATATAATTAGTGTTTTTTATCCGCATGTTGCACGGAAAATTTGTCTATTGTATTTGATACATCGATTAATATTTTAAATTATAAAATATTTAAAATACTAAGAATGTAAGAACAATCATAATAAAGATATAGATATTTAAAGAGCACAAATTCAGACACTCAATTTTAGTGTTTTGTAAGCATACACTTCATTAACTAATATAAAGTTTTTGAAAAACACTGAAGTTAATAAGCCAAAAGCTTTAAGTTTTGCATATGTGACGTATAGCTGAATTTTGTTTGTGAAGATGTATACTCGTGTTGCATAAGGGGTAATGCTTTTGTGTTTTAGATATGAAACAATACATAAATATATAATTATTGTTTAAATTATTAAAAATACAGTTAAGTGATAGAAAAAATGATTTTTTTTTTAACTCCTACAAATTTTCATTTTACATATAAAATGTTCCTCTCCGTGAGATCTCGTAACTCTAATTTGTTAGCACTAATAAATTTAGGTCATAATTTTATAATACATATGTGTTAATATTTTTTATTCCTCGTACTTTTCTTACTATCCAATTATTATAGTTATAAACATATATAAATATACACTCTTAAAATTTTGAAAACAATACTAAAATTAATTATATTAAATTTTTCTATTAAAATAATATCAATCAATTAGTTTAGAATATAATGATTGTATAAAAAAGTATAATGATACTTTTTATATAAAATAAAATCTCACGTAGGTAGCATTATAGTTGTTTAAAATTAAAACATATCAATTCAAAATTATACGCAAATACAAACAACAGCCGTTTTTAGGTTTCAGAAAGATAGGCAGTAGAAAATTGTGTGCATCTCCAGAACAAATATTTCTAGTGTTTTTACGGTGAAATTTGCTCTTGTGTTTGAGGCATGGATCAATACGTTGGTTTATTTCTAGCTTTTTGCCCCGTAGGAGCTTTTTCTGTTTCATGTAAAATGTTCATCCCCGTGGGAACTCTTAACCCTATAGTTTAACGTAAACAAAAATACACTATATATATTAATGTTTTCTAATCTCCGCACGACACATTTTAATCATCAAATTATCATGTCTTTATATTTATTTCTTTTTAAAACTTTCAAAAAGTTATGAAAAAAGTAATGACATCATATTGATTTTTTATTTACCACTCATAGGAATTAGATTTCGACCTATGAGTTCAAACAATCACTTTTTGTCTATGTGTTGCACGAATAACATTCTCTTGTGCTTAAGACATGTTCAATACCATACTTTAGCAATATTTTCATATATTAAAGGACATACTTAATGAGAGATATATAATGCTACATAATATGTTCCTCTAATTTGATTTCCCTCTATTTATAACTCATCTCGTCCTAGTACTAAGTAACTACTATAATAACATCTAATTAACTTAACAGTCCCTGATTAATTTCCCCTTCTGTTACATCCTTACATGAGTTTGAAAATTTAAGTAAACACACTTCTCTTAGGTGATAAATGGAAACAATATAGAAACAACCACAGTCCGCAGCTAATGAGAAACTCTGCCAAATTCACCTAGCAACCATCAAATCTCTACGTGTCCATGGTAGCTCTGTGAACCCTGAGCACCAGATCAGCTCCCTTTTCCTGGAATTAATATTTAATAAAAATAAGACAAATTAAGAAAAAATCAAGAAATAAACAACCTAAATCTTAATCAAATCTAAAATTTAAAAAGGTACTAATTAAAGATAGATAAAAACTATCAAAATCTAGCAAATCACAATAAAACTTATAAAATCATAAATTAAATAAAAATCCGAAAATTCAATAAAGACACCATAAAAATTAATTAATAACCTCAAAATAAATCAAAAATAAAATAAAAGATCTAAGATATAATCAAGAAATAAACAACCTAAATCCTAATCAAATCTAAAATTTAAAAATGTACTAACTAAAGATAGATAAAAACTACCAAAATCTAGCAAATCACAATAAAAACTCATAAAATCCTGAATTAAATAAAAATACGATAAAAATTAATTAATACTCTCAAAATAAAATAAAATACCCAAGAAAAAAATCAAGAAATAAACAACTTAAATCCTAATCAAATCTAAAATTTAAAAAGATCAACATGTGCTTGGATAACTTGTTGTATTTTTCTTCATATTTTTGGTCAACATGTGATTTTTTTTATAAATGCCTTAAATTTAAATCCAGTTAACTATTCAAAAAACTAATTCAAACGACTTTTTTTGTTTTCCAATATACAATTTTTTTTTAAAAAAAAATATACACTGACTATTTAGAATTATTCAATTTGTATATATTTTATTAAAAACAACATTCAATACGATGCTATAACTAATAAAATAGGGTCAAGAATAACAAAGTGAAGTATGACACTTTAGATGGCACTATGTTAGAGAACTATATCACTGTTGATTAAACAACAAAACTACATGCATATGTATACAGTAACAAACACTGAAATTGTTAAATTCTAGAGTGCAGTCCACAATATAGAGAAGCAAATCCAAGAAAAGAAAGGTGAGCAATAACAATGATCACAATTCAAATAACATATAAAAAACATAAAACACAAAACGGTTTCTATTTCTATGTTAGCTTACCTCTTCAATCAATTTATTCATCGGTCTCTGAAACAGACAGCTTGAAGGTCATCCTTGAGAAGAATCTGTGCGAACATAGCAATTTCAAAAATTCTCACATCGAACCTGAGTCAAAACACGTTTACTCTTTGTCAGTCAGGAAAAAGTTAAGTAAAAGTCAATCATTCAATCAAGAAGACAATCTCCATGGATTAAAGGTAGCATAAAGCAGCAGAAATAGAACAAAATTTTGTATATGAAAAGGGAACAAAGCAAGTAGATATTAATATAAAATAGAGAAACAAATCTAAACTATATCTCAATGAGATAAGACTAATAATAAACTAATCTAACAAATAACAAGACAAACAAAACAAAATCCTTAAAAAATAGTTTTTTATATATGATTTTTTTTTCACGGATTTGTTTTTCTTTTACTCCCTCCGTCCCTAATTATAAGCTAACATTGAGACTATTTTTGTGTCACTAAATATAAGCTAACCTTGCAAAAGTTAATATTTCTTTCCATATTCACCCTTGCATTTATTGGTAGTGGAGCACCACCATTAGTAGTACAATGATGAAAAAGTGTTATCATAAATAGGGGTAAACATAGAAAGTTGTACATTTTTTTTGAAAACCAATGCATCAATTAAGGCTTTCTTAATAAGTGTGATTTTTACAACTTTAGCTTATAATTAGGGACGGAGGGAGTATTTACTATAAAAATGTACATATATCTTTTTTTTTAATATCAAATGAGAATTAATCTGTGAGTGACACATCATTAAATTGGCTTGAGAATTAATCTGGGAGCGACACGTCATTAAATTGGCCTGAGAATTAATCTGGGAGCGACACCTCATCGAATTGACCTGATGGGTGTTCTTCTTTTCTAATATATATTGATTGATTTGATTAAAACACTTAATTTAAAGTTGAGTTTATGAAAAGGGAAGAAAATGTGATAAATAATTTTTAATTTTTAAAATGCTAACATGAATTTTAAAAAATATAACAGATCAGTAAAGAAAAAGTCTAACAGTTAATTTGCAATGTAGTATTAAATCCAAATCCAATAAGTACTCCTCCTTTTTAGAGTTGTTTCCCCCTTTTTGAAAACATTAAAGACAAATTTCTATTAGGGGCAAAACACATTTTAAAGTGAGATGATCAGAAGTGAGAAAGAGAGGTTTAAATTATGTCATCCAAAAACTTGGTTTTCCAAACGATTGAAAGCATTGTCTCCTGCGTTGGTATCGTTTGGTGCAGCGGATAAGTGAGTATAGAAAAAGAATCAAGGAACACCATCATTTTTATCCAGGTTCACCCCATAATGGTAGGGCTATATCCAGTCATTGACTATACCAAGATTTCACTATGCCAGTATCAAAGACTTTTTCTTACAAGTATTATTGTCAATGTCACTTCAGGCATTGGAGTATATATTCTTTTACCATTGTCTCTCCATACATTTTTTAGTATTCTTTTACCATCGTCTCTCCAGGCATAACAAGTATTCTTTTGTCATTGCCTCTCCAGGCAAAGCAAGTATTTTTAGAACTTTTCCTTACAAGTATTCGCAGGATTTTGTAGGGACTCATGGTAATTGGGTCTTTGGTTTCAGTTGAAATATTGGGTCCTCAAACGTCCTCTGGGCAGAAATTTGAGCAATCTTCACCATAGTTAATCTGGCTTGGGACCGGAGCTTGGCCAGAGTTGTTATTGAAAGTGACTCCTTAATTGCTGTGAAGTTGGTGATGAGGGGAGGTGATACCTTGCACCCATATACTTCTTTGGTGGACCATATAAAAGTCTTCTTGACTAATGATTAGGAGTTCCGATCCGTTGTGTACACTCTAGGCATGAGGAGAATCATGTTGCTGATATTTTGGCTTGTCTAGCCCACTCTCTTGCTATAGGTACCCACCTTTTTGAGGCACCGCCACTCAGTTATTTGAACGCGTTATTGTTTGACCAGATGTGAGTTATTTTACCTCGTTCTATCGTAATTTAATTTTCCTCTTTTTTTAGGCCAACGCCCTTCATGTAAAAAAAAAATTGAAATCTCCTCCGATAACTTTTTAATGATAATAAACATCAGACTTATTAGTTTTTATTGTATATAAATTGGTGAATTCTGTGCTGCCTCCTGGTTTTTGTGGGTGTGGTGCCTCCATGCCTATTTTCAAATAGAAACGTGACAGGTGTACCATTTTTTCTAATTTTTTCTTTTTCGTTTGTTTTTTATAAATCAAAAATAAATTATGTGTTTAATTTCAGGAAGGGTTTTTTTAGCAAATAATTGAAAGTTACATCTGATTAGTTTGATTTTTACATGAATGAGATTTAGTTTGAAGATTGAAATAGATTGCTGGTTCATATTCTTTGTGTTCATCTTCAACTCCCCAATAACCCTAACTTCACACTTCTTCAAAAAGGAGGAACCCAAATAACATTATTCTTTGTCTTTCATTTTGATTCTCTTTCACCGATCAAGGATTAAGGTGCGTTTGTTTGTATTATCTTCGTTTAGGATTTAGGGTTTTCGTTTATTATGAAGTTGAATCGAAAGCTCTAATTCTGTTTTTTCCTTCTGGGTTTTCGTTTCAAATTCTTGTTGAAGTTGAATCGGCGAAGCTCTGAAGCGTCTCATAGAGGATTTTGCGGTGGTGGTGGAGTTGGCGAAATAAAGCTCCTCGACAAGGAAAGAAGAGAGGAACTGGCGAGGCTTCTCGAAGGTTGTAGCCTGTAGGAGAAGGTTTCGGCGACGACGTGGTCGATGTTGATGGTTTGGAAGGTGGTGACGTGATCGAGCTCGCAGATGTGGATGTTGGCCTCAGTTGTTCGCTTGAGTTTGGGAATTGGGTCGAGGAAGACCTCCTCCGCCCCAAAAGGGAAAGCTGGGTCTCAGTCATATGGGCAGACCTTCAATTGTGAGTGTCTTTCTATGGAGTAAGATCTAAAAGCAATTGTTTTTTATTTTTTGCATAGAACAAGAACAACACTACTTGGTTGGATCATCCACTGTTCTCCTCATTATAATTTGAGACACCTATTTGAGCTGCTCAATCTTTTAAGAATTGGGACTTGCTTAGGGGGAAACCGGAAAACTAAGTGGGCATTGGTTTTTCAGTTTTGATTGTAACTTGTTCCTTTCCCTAATGTGATATTTTGAACCTTTTCTTGTACTGTTAAGTGTAGAATAAGATGCGACTGATCTGAGATAGATTTTTGAACTCCTCTGACTTGAATTCTACACAGCTGTCTACATGCTACTTGAATTATATTGCACGATTATCATGGTCTTTTTAGTTATCATGGAGAGAAGCATTGGAACTGTTGTTACTCATGGCTTAATTAAATTGATAAAACTCAAGAGTGGGGAAGCTTATCTCAGTCCCACACTCTCACTGGTAGCTAAAGTAGTTGATGGTGAATCATTTCTCTTGCAGCTAGTGGGTGTGCTTTTTCTTGCATTGTTCTACTATTGCTCATGGACAGTGTCGAGCAGCAGTGTTTGTAAAAGAAAAAACATGGAGAGTGTTTGACCTCACAGTGTCAGTGTCACCATATTTGGCGCTGTTGGGGATGGGATCACTCTCAACACAAAAGCATTTCAGAATGTCATCTATGGAGGTAACCAAAATAAGTCATTTATTGCACTTTCATTTAGTGAAGTAACCACCAATTTACCAATACAAACCCGATAAGTATTTCATTACACACTTTATTTCACTTTGTACTTCATCTATGGGGCATAAGTATCCACAACCAAAGTACAAGCTAAGTAATTTTTTAAACAGAGAAGCATTGTCACTTCTAATAATGAAGTTCCACTAAATAGTAAATACTTTATCTATGGAATTTTTGTGCACGTAAGTACATAACCGAACTAGTAAATCCTCATTAGCATTTTGTTCTGGTGCAGGGTCATACCAAGCTATTTGAAAAGGACACTATGAAGGAGGGTGTGTATGCTGCCCACGAATCTCATCCCAATTAGAACAAATTTTGGTTTTGTACTATGTAGTGAGCTTTTGTGCAGTGTTTGTTTCTCTGCCTGAACAAATTTAGAGGTTGTTTGCTTTGTTATAGAATTCTCTGTCACTGGTTCATGTGTAGTATAGTTAGAGTTGTTTTTGATTAACATGTAGCTCTTTTGTTTGTACCAATGAGAACTGGGGGATATGATTATACTAAAATTTGTTAAAGGACAAGTTTGAGGAAAAAAAATGAGCATATTAGAACCCAGGTTCTCTTGCTATTGCTTGGGGTTGAGGCTTACTGCAAGTATTATGGGCTCAAGGAGGGAAATATTGTAGGAGTTACTTATGGGAAGCAGTTTCTTTTATAACCCCAGAAACTTCAATTTTATAGCTATATTAAAAGTTTGTGGCGGTTTCAAACCCCCACAATTTGTTCAAGACCTCCACTAAATGGCGTCAGCCTATACCACTAACGCTTTCAAAAATACACTGGCAACCTTCATCCTCTGGAATTCCAGGTTGCCAACCTTATAATTCATCACATTCATACACACAACCCACATTAAGTTAGAAAAGGAGAAAAAAAATTCTTATAAGCCAAGCAATTGTATTTAATTATAGCACAAGGGTAATTACTAATTAGGGTTGAATTAGGGGAAAGACGCGGGTCATTTCCCACTCTTATTTTAAATAAAAAGAAGAATTTTACCGCTAACAAATTCAGAAATTAAATTAAATTTTCAAATAAAATGTATTTAGGTTATTCATTTTCTCATATAAAAACTTCAATTCATATGCCTTTTGAAAAATCAAATAAAGTTTTCAAAGATAATACTAGTAATATGTCTAATTTTTCTTCCATAAAAAAAGTCTAATTTTTCATATATTATATGAGTATTTATAAATACATATAAAAGATATAAAAAACATCATTGAAAATATATCAAAAATATTTATTTGCTAAATTAATATTTATTTGATCATTTTAATACCAGAATAATTTCAAAGTTTAATTTTACAATAAAGTTTTTAAAGTAATTTTAATATTTCAATAACTATTTGAATGAAGATTTGAAATTATTTTTAATTAAAAAATATATGGTCACCACTAGGTCCAAAAGTTCCATAGAAACAATTAAATCAAACTTTGAACCCTAACAAGGTCCCAAGTCGACAACCTAAAAGTCCTTCCTTTATGTGTTCACTTCAATTGAACCCTAACCCTGGTAAAGTTCCAAAAAAACAATTAAACCATACTTTGAACCCTAAAAATAAGGGTTCTCGTGTGACAACCTAAAGGATTATTCCTGTATGTGTGTACTTCAACTAAACACTAACTCTAGTTGTCACCCTTGAGTTAGGAAGTTCCACATAAACAACTAAACCATACTTTGAACCCTAACAGTAAAGGTCATCATGTTGAAGACCTAAAATACTTTCCTTTATGTGTGTACTTCAACTGAACAATAACCTTAACCCTAACCCTTGGGACAAGAAGTTCCACGGAAACGACTGAACATGTTCTTCACGGATTCTAGATTGTTTCAGATGTTGTGCTCGGTGGCGGAGCTCTGTCATGGCTCCTAAGAGCGAGGTGGTCCTAGCCTCGAGCATAGGGGGAGTACATATAGTAGACAATCTGACGCTCAAGTCAGTCTGTGAGCAAAGAGAGAATCCACAAGTCTTAGAAAAACTTAAGAAATTCTAATTAAGAATGAATAACATATGTCTATGTTCTGAGTCTCTGACTCTCTACAAGTGTAAGTGAAGTCATTTAAGTGGAACTTCTGAGCGCACAATTAGTCCATTATCAAATTTAGGGGTAATGATCAAATTAGTACTTGATTTTTTTAAGTGAGTTTGATTTTAGTGACGGATAAATGACGTTTATGGACAATCATTTTATAATTACTGGGTGCTTTTTACTGCCACTAAAAATCATTTTTCCGCAGAATGACTAAAATGAAACTCATTACGAAATCAATGACTAATTTGACCATTAACCCTAAATTGACTTCAATTGAAAAAATTATTGAATTCAATTATTTTTCAAAATATACACAATATCAACATTTATTATTATTAAAATTTTGGTACAAATTCAATTTCAAAAACTTATTATTTAAATTAAGAAATTACGAAGACAGATTTTATTTATTTATTTGGAATTACTTTTTGGCTTAAATATGTTTCTTTTGGCAATCAAGGTTCAGGTTCTAGCGGTCTCAAACTGCCACTAATTACACAAAGATAGTTTTACAATTTTTTGAGCCACAAACTACCCGCTACATATTGTTCCATGCTACCACACTTGCTATACATTTCAATCAGCGCACAAGCGAGAAAACTATCTCCACCCACTCCTCTCTTCAAAGCACACCAATAAATTTGTCCTCCGACCTGAATTTGTCCACCATCATTAAACTCCTCCCACACACAAAAACATCCCAAATGCTTCAGAGCAATTCCCAGAGTCCACAAGTCCACCTATCATGGTCATCCAAGAAACAACATCTCTCTCATGCATATCACCAAACAGCTTGCACGCATAAAACATGAGACCGCATCTCACATGTATAAGCAAAATCCTGTTCCTCAAGATAGAAAAACAGATTAGAGTAAAAGGAAGCTATCTATTCATTTAGATGTCAATAGTTTAAATATACATCAGATGTATAACAGAATCCTATAATTGACAAGTGATAAAGAAGTTATCTATAAGGGATTCTATCATAAAGGAAACTGCATTCCTAAATATCAGCAACAGAATTACTAAGACCTGAATCTGTAGATCAGAATCTGTTATGTTAGACAATAGAAACTTCTATTCTTTAACTCCCCTGATCTCCAATGAAATGAATGTCAATCTCTATGTGTTTGATCTGGTATGCAGCACAGGATTGAAAGCTAGTGCCTTTGCAGTTTGCACTTAAATTGGTTTCCTTGGCATTGGCAACTTTAGCTCCTCTAATACGGACATAATGCACTTCACTTCAGCTGCCAAGTCCGCAAGTGTCTGGTACTCTGATTCAGTGCTTGACCGTGAGACAACTTTTTGCTTCCTTGATGACCATGCAATGAGAGACTCTCCAAGATAAACACAATTACCTGCCATTGATTTTCTATCCTCCAAACTTGTGGCCCAATCTGAATCAGAGAAGCCTGCCACATCTAAATCAGTTGAAGGTTTTATATGTAGGTAGTGATTTCAAAACTTGTTACTAAACATGACAATTTTATCTGAAACTAATTTTTTTATCAAGGAAAATCAAAGCTGCAAACCAGGCGTTAACTGAAAACAATGCAGCATAGCACATGCTCTCCCAATTTAGAACAAATGATGAACATAAACCTCAACATCAAGAAGAAAAAAAGTTGTATTACAATGCCCTTCCTCTCACACACACACAAAAAAAAAACCCTACATTTACATAGTTCAACAGGGGCTTCTTTAATCAAATCGGAGAAGAAGAAAGAGTGAGTCAATAATAGAAGCATAGGGGCTTCAACATAAACCGAATGGTTCATCAAAAGAGCATAATAAAATTCCTAAACAGAGTTCAAACCAAACACCGAAATTTTTAAAAGAAAGTGCAATAAAGAGGATGCTCACCAATCTAGGTTTGGGAACTTTGATGATGAACCCTTCACCAGTAGAAGACGACGACGGTGTTAAGCGGCGGCGGCGACGACAGAGAGTTTCAGCAGAGAAACTACTTCACGGCTTGCGGAGGAGGAAGTGAATGGTATTAACGAAGGTGAACGACGTGCTGGAGCTTCTTAGGGTTTGCGTCGGAGGATGAGCTGCATCAAGGCCACCGAAAAAAAACCATGGTTGACAGATGAATCCCAGAAGAGAAGAAGGAGAAGAAGAAGAACAATTCCAATTTCCAATTGAGAGAGAAGATCGATGGTCACTGACTTTAAAAGTTACCAGGGTAAACTCACTCTTACATTTAGGTGAAGGGATCTATTAGCAAATAATAATAACTATATTTTCAGAAATAAAATTATAAAAAAAACATTATAAAAATAAAATATACTTGCTGACTCATATAAATGATATAATACATGAGACTTTTCTATTGGTCCAACTAGGGGGAGGCACCATACCTGCATCTGGGAGGAGGCACCACAGCAGGCACCATATAAATTACTCCCATTGTTCCTTATTAACTGTCCATTTTGAAAAAAAAATTCATATATATGTGTTCACTTAGAGTTTTAAGAGAGCATTAATTGGTGTTTTCCAAGAAATGTCCTTACAAAAACAATAAATGAAGAAAGATAAAATACATTCTAAAGGGTGATATAGGAAAACAAATAATACTTTTATGAAAATCAACATAATTAATTGCTTTCCTTAATTTGTGTAAACCTTCTCTTCTTGAACAGATAAATAGGAACGGGGAAGTATTAGTTTTAATTATACCTTTCAGACTAAACTCAAAACTAAATTTTATGAGAAGTTTGACAGTATTTTTATTTTCAAGTCAGTGATTCTTCTAGAAGGTGTTCACTTTACCATACCACATAGTCAGAGCAATAATAGCTTCAGTCTTTATGACAAGGAGTGATTGGTAACGCTACCAAAGTAGGCAATTATAGGGTAGTGCAAATACCAGGGGACAATGAGACACAAATCTTGGACTTAAAGAGATCGGGCTGAAGTCATATGCATGATCGATATAATGTTTGGATTGAAGAACGGAACCAAAAATAAAAGTTAGAGGGACATGCTAAATAAAAATTTACAATAACTAAATTATACTATTAGCATCCCTATTAGGTTCAAGGGTTAAAAACTATAACCGTCCCTGAACTTTGAGCGAGTTTTGAAAACTGTCCCTCGCCGGAAAATTATCTGAAAATCATCCTCAGACTTTTAAAAACAATTTTGACCCGTCCCTCCGACAACCTCAGGTCCGGCAATCGCTGACTTGGCCGTCCACGTCAATTAATGAGACCCGACGTTGAATTTTTTTTATATAATGGTCCCTGTACTTTGAGCGAGTTTTGAAAACCGTCCCTCGCCGGAAAATTATCTGAAAACCATCCTCGGACGAAGAACACCGAGGTTGCGACGAAGAACTGGGAAGGAAGCTTGTGAGGTTTTTTCTCAATCCTTCTCGTTTAACCATTGAAAGTTAGGGTTTTTGTTGTTGAGAGAGTGTTAAATACGAATTGCGAGCAGCATGTGTTGTTGTTGGTTTTGCGAGTTGTGTGTTGTTGTTAGTTTCTATTTGGAATTGAATCAGATTGTTTCTACCTTGTTTCTATTTTAGGGTCTCGTTTGTTCGAATTGACAGTGTGCGATTTGGGTTTAGTGATGCTTGAAACTTGAAATTTGCTTGAAATTATGCATGCTTGTTCATCCCCATGTGTTGCTTGTTCATGACCTGTGTTGCTATGCATTTTGTAGGATGAGTTGAAATTATTTTCAATAGTCTGAGGATGGTTTTCAGATAATTTTTCGGCGAGGGACGGTTTTCAAAACTCGCTCAAAGTGCAAGGATGATTATATGTTTTAACCCAATTGACGTGGACAACCACGTAAGGAGTTGGCCGGACCTGAGGCGGCCGAAGGGATGGGTTGAAATTATTTTCAATAGTCTGAGGATGGTATTCAAATAATTTTCCGGCGAGGGACGGTTTTCAAAACTCGATCAAAGTACAGGGACGATTATAGATTTTAACCCTAGGTTCAATTATCACGGCCTAGTGAAGTGAAAGACAATATGCTAAGGCCCTAAAACAATTTTATATATATATATATATATCATATTGAGACTTAAGAGGGATATAATAGAAAAATGAAAAATCAAACCTCATGAGTTGCAATGTGAGAACTGAAAAGTGAAAAAATTTGACAGTTATTAGTAGTAGTGTTTTGTATTAGAAAATTTTTATTTTTCATAAAACTAATACAAAATTGGTAATTCTGAAAAATTATACATGGCCCTGTTAAATATCATATATCCCAATTAAACTAAATGGTAATTCTTAAAAATTATATTCTTAATTTTTGAAGCGTGTGAACCTTGAAGCTAGTGATCAATCTAAAAATTTTATGTAGTGAGGGTAAAATTTTTATAAATAGTTTTTTTTTGAAAATGTATAGATATATACTATCACTATAAGTATACATGGTTCATATTTTAAAAGCATTGAATGATTCTTGTTTTCAATACTATAAAAACCTATCTCTCTCCCTCAACCAAACAATCACTCGAACCATTCATTGTATTACTTTTTAGAGAATGTATACAAACCAGTATGTTTTATATTATTTCAATCATTTGCCACTTGGATTAGACTTGATAATATCATTAAAAATAACTTAAGTTAGATTACATTTTTAATGGAAAGATTTAATTACAATATTAGAAAAACTATGTAGATTAAAATTGAGCAATTGAAACTGTAAGAAGAAGATTAAAATCACCCAAAACTAAAATAAAGGACTAAAATTGAGCAAATGAAAATAAGAAAACTAAAATCGCTCAAAGTAAAAGAACCAAAAATACATTTAAGCCAAATATGAAGAATTTCATGGTCCAATTCAATTCCAAGGCAAATTGTAAAGTGTAAACTCAAATAGGAAACTTATACATACAATTATTTATGAGAATAATATCTCCTATATATATCCTTTAAAAAATAGAAATGTTTACAAAATTATACATTATTATTTTTTGAAGCTACAAAATTATACATATTAAAATTTAAATACTCATTTTCTACCCAACAATCGTAGTGAGAGTGACAGTAACAAAAATTGTAAAGGCATAAAACCATAACCCTGATGGAGTTGCAGAGGACGCGCCATTTCGCTGAGCTGGTGTCGTTTCGTTGTTCGACGACGGTGTTTGGGTCGACCTCGGTGTTGTGGACGACGGTGATGGAGTTGTCGCTGCCGGAAGGGACGCCCCAGGGGATTCTGCCGATGGGGACTGTGATGGTGGGGATGCTGTGGCCGGAACCGGAGTGCTTGCCGGAGTGAGGGCCGGAGGTGAAGTTGAAATAGAAGGTGCCAGAGATGGTGGGTTGGTGGATGGATACGGAGAATTTGATGTTGGTGAAGATGATGGCGATGAAATTGGTGTTACAGCTCTAGGTGTTTGTGCTACTGGGGGTTGAGAGGTTGGGGAATTGGATTTTGGTGGAGTTGAGAGATAGGGTGGCTGAGAAGATGGAGAAGGAGTGTTTGCAGGTGTTTGAGTGTTGGGTGGTTGAGATGTTGGGGAATGTGTGTTTGGAGGTGTAGCGATGTATGGAGGTTGGGAAGTAGGAGAAGGGGGTTTTATGGGTGCAGGAGTGTAAGGTGGCTGAGATGTTGGGGAATGGGTGTTTGGAGGTTGAGAAGTTGGGGAAGGAGTTTTTGGAGGTGATGGAGTGTTTGGTGGTTGAGATGTTGGGGAAGAAGAGTTTGGAGGTGATGGAATGTGTGGAGGTTGGTTAGTCGGAGAAGGGGTTTTTGGAGGTGTGGGAGTGTATGGAGGCTGAGATATTGGGGAAGGAGTGTTTGGAGGTGTTGGAGTGTGTGGAGGTTGAGAAGTGGGAGAAGGGGTTTTTGGAGGTGTTGGAGTGTAAGGAGGTTGAGATATTGGGGAAGGAGTGCTTGGAGGTGTTGGGACATGTGGAGGTTGAGAAATTGGAGAAGGGGTTTTAGGAGGTAATGGAATGTAAGGTGGTTGAGATGTTGGGGAAGGAGTTTTTGGAGGTGTTGGGGTATATGGAGGATGATTGTTTGGGGAAGGAGCTTTCGGAGGAGAAGGAACATTAGGAGGACTATAGCTAGGAGAAGGGGTTTTGGGAGGAATTGGTGTATGTGGAGGTTGATTGCCAGGGGAAGGAGTTTTTGGAGGAGTAGGAATACTGGGAGGACTATAAACAGGTGAAGGAGTTTTTGGTGGTGTTGGAACATAAGGAGGTTGAGAGATAGGAGAGGGAGTTTTTGGAGGAATTGGTGTATGTGGAGGGTAACTGCGAGGGGAAGGAGCTTTTGGTGGATTTGGTACATTAGGAGGACTGTAGCTAGGAGAAGGGGTTTTTGGAGGGGTTGGAACATAGGGTGGATTATGACTAGGTGAAGGAGTTTTTGGAGGACTTGGTACATTTGGAGGACTATAAACAGGAGAAGGTGTTTTTGGAGGAGTTGGGACATAAGGTGGAGAATGAATAGGTGAAGGATTTTTTGGAGGAGTAGGTACATTTGGAGGACTATAAACAGGAGAAGGTGTTTTTGGAGGGGTTGGAACGTAGGGAGCATGAGGAGTTTGTGGAGGTGAAGGAACATTTGGAGGACTATAAACAGGAGAAGGTGTTTTTGGAGGGGTTGGAACGTAAGGAGCATGAGGAGTTTGTGGAGGTGAAGGAACATTTGGTGGACTATAAACAGGAGAAGGTGTTTTTGGAGGGATTGGAACATAGGGAGTATGGGGAGTTTGTGGAGGTGAAGGAACATTTGGAGGACTATAAACAGGGGAAGGACTTTGTGGAGGAGTTGGAACATATGGAGGATGAGGAGTTTTTGGAGGTGAAGGAACATTTGGAGGACTGTAAGTTGGAGAAGGTGTTTTTGGAGGGATTGGAACATAGGGAGTATGGGGAGTTTGTGGAGGTGAAGGAACATTTGGAGGACTGTAAGTTGGAGGGGTTGGAACATAGGGAGCATGAGGAGTTTGTGGAGGTGAAGGAACATTTGGAGGACTGTAAGTTGGAGAAGGTGTTTTTGGAGGGGTTGGAACATAGGGAGCATGAGGAGTTTGTGGAGGTGAAGGAACATTTGGAGGACTATAAACAGGGGAAGGAGTTTGTGGAGGAGTTGGAACGTTTGGAGGTGAAGGAACAACATAGGGAGGAGCAGGAGAATGTGGAGGTGTCGGAACATAAGGAGCTTTGGGAGGAATTGGAACATATGGCAAATGAGGTGGATAAGGATTATGATGTTGTTCCTCTGCCAACACCACAATGATCAGTTTCTGACCCTTTTCACAATTTTCGTCTTTGCCGCTGATGAAGTAAAAAGGACCCGATCGATCAAATTGGAACTGAGATTCACCATCCTCAAGCTTCTTGATCGGGTTCTTCTTGTTGCATTTGTCATAATCCTCCTTGTTCACCACTAACACAGAGTCTGAGCCAGTTTTGTACTTGAAAACTATGACACAAAGAAACCCACGTACAGTTCAAATCTACTCACAAGAAAAATTCATGAATGTTAAAGTATGAAAATTGATCTTAATTTGCAGTGGGAAACTTACCAAGATTGTCATTGACTTGGAACCTGTTCCTTCCAGCCCATTGATTGTAGTTCTCCGAAGGGTTCAAAACCCATCCATCTTTTCCACCAACATAGAATGTGTAGGCTTGAGAGCCAGAGAAAAGACTAAAGAGAAACAAGAAGAACCATATATTGTTCTTAAGCTCCATTAGAAAATAGAAGCAAGTTGTTATAGGACTGTGTCTTAATTAAGTTATATACATAAACATATAGTGCTAGCTAGATTGAGAGAGTGAGAGAGAGATTTAGTGATGCTATATGCACAATAAAGCTTAAGAAAAAAATTAGGCAGCAAAGGATTGTGAAAGAGATGAGAGTGAGGACTGTTGTGGAAAATGAGGGCAATGAATGAAGTGATGGCATTGGCAAAGAGACTGTGATATAAAGGGAAACTTTTCCACCGTTACCGTTGTAGCAGTGATGACAAACTGTCGACCCATCGTGTAAAACGCGAGTGCAATATGTGTGAATTATTCAAGACCTTACATGTGGCCACAAATGATAGAGACATGTAAACTTTATTGTAGATAAAGGTACCTTTATTATTTAATACAGGTTGGTCGGGGTCGTAATTATATTATATTATATATCAAAATAATATATAGCTAAGAAAATTTAATTTAAAGTTGTAAATAAATATTGTTCGTTCAAGAATAGGCAGCTTGAGAGTTTATTCACTTTATTGTTTACTTGTTTTGAGGCTTGTGTGAGTGTCTGTCTGTAACTGTGCAACTGATGGTGAAAGTGATCAAAATAATACAAAGGGGAACATATCCTGCGAGTGAAACGCGAGGGCATTATGAGTGGCAAAATTATAGGGATATAATTGATGTGTACCTTTGAAAATGAGAGAGTTTAGATTATCATTCGGTTCATAATTTAGACTATAAGTAACTGAGGTGCAAATTTAAAAAATTGGTTAGAACAGAAATAATGATAAATCAAAACATAACATGAAACTCAGCTCCTTCATTTTTTTTTTCTTGACCAAGATATTCTCATGGCCGACAGCCGTGAAACTAATCTATCGCCCCACGGTTGCGCACTAAGCGGTAGGGGGCTGACCAAAGAGTTTTTTCTATTCGCAAGAGTTGAGATTCGAATCCCCAACCACTTGCTTAAAGAATGAAGTGCTGAACCACTACATCAACCTTCATTTTAAATAGAAGAAGTTTTCTTACAAATTAAATTGAAATTTAAGGAAGTTTTAAGTTTATTTGATAAAAGATGTTGGATCGATCAATCACTTCTACATTGGGTCCACGATGAGTGTAGAATTTGCATGGTTTATGAGATAGAGCTGTACGATTACCCTTCATGATTTAATCCAAGAGCCTATTGCTTTTTCATAAGCTTCTTGGTAGCTAGCATCAGAAATGGATATACCAATGAGTCAATGACGAGTTGGTGCCTTGGGTGGAGTCCACATCATTTGCTATTGATTTACTCCTTGGCTGAAAAGTCATATGAAGGATAGATTCACTGATTGTTGAGATTTGTTATTATTGCATCTCCCCATCTATTATTAAGCAGTCATTAACCACTCTTGCTTTTAGACGTTGCATATTGGTCTACCCTGAATAATATCATTAATTGTATTTATCTTCCTTAAGATTTATAATTATAACACACATATATCCTTATTATTTTAAGAGTTTACCGACGGTGTAAAGTTTTTTTACACCGTCAACCAATCAGATTTCAAGAATATGAGAAAATATCTCATTTTATTTAATTTCATTAATTGACGTGGAACATCCTTGAAATCTGATTGGTTGACGGTGTAAAAAAACTTTACACCGTCGGTGCATCAAACTTTTTCTCTTATTTTAATGGTGTATGAAGAGATCAGTGCGTTTTATAAAATAAAAGCGATGTGAAAGTAAAAATGATAAATTTAAGCGGATGTAAGTACAATTTACTCTTATATGAAACAAAATTCACGAACATTTTTGCACTAGAAAAAATAACATGTAGTGGAGCGGTATATCGGAAAAAAAAGAAAAAAAAAATAGATGAAGTGATTTGTAGAAAATGCCAATATGCGATCACAAGGGACAGATTGGGGAAAAAATGTGAGAGAAAAGACATAAAAAATTTAGCGTTGATGAATATAATTGGGCTAACCTATATATATATTCAAAAGAGTTAATAATGAAAAGTTATTTTCTTAAAGAACTTTTTAGAAAGTAATTTTCAATATAGAAGCCAAACATACATACTCTAAATAACTATTGTGTTGAGGGATTAATGTTGACCTTAGGAAGTAGGAAAGGACATTATTCCCATGCATCTTGTTCTTGTCATGAACATTAAGAGAGGGTATAACTCATAGAGTAAAGAGATTGCACTTAGAGAAAGAAAGTTAGAAAGAGAATATAACTGAATTTCATGTGTTATTTAGCAAATGAGTCAATAGTTTCTTACAAATGATAACCACTCTCCATTTATAGTGGGGGAGCTGGGCCTAGTAAGCGTAACTGTCTCTGTTGGGCCGGTTGGGCCGCGCTGAAGGGGCCAAATTCACAGGCTAGGCGACCGCCACTTGACGGGTAACCCTTGGGCGTAGGCCCCTAGGGGGCTCACCCAGTCCACATCTAATCATGTTAGTTATAATTTAATAGCGAAGACTGATTTCCATTTTTTTAAACATTATTATTAGGTGTTATAATGTTACCATGCTTTAAATGAGTAAATGATAGCACTGGGGTACTTTTTTCCTATATCAAAATATGCTTCTGAATCCTTCCAATTATTTAACGGTCTAATCTTATAATATCATTTATCTTAGAAACTGAAAATATATCCGTTTAAGTCATATGCATTTTTTACCTTATCTCTAAAGAGATAAAATACTTTGTTATATATGCACCTATACTTAATGTGAAGTTATTATCATGTACGTCTCTTTACCGGTAGTATTTAATGTTGAACACATCCATACTGTGTTTTCTAATTTATTTTTCTTGAAAATCTATATTTATATACTTAGAAAAGAGGAAGGCTGTGAGCCCCACCTCCATGACTTAGTACTTCAAGATTTACTCTCCAACACCCCCCCTCTTTACATGACAAGTGTCACCTTCTGATTGTTTTGGACCGAATTAATAGAAGCCCAATTTAATTTCAATTTTTAAATGGAGGCCCAATAATCAAATCTATCTATATACTTTAGAAAAGAGGAAGGTTGTGAGCCCCACCTCCATGACTTGGCACTTCAAGATTTACTCTCCAACACCCCCCTCTTTACATGACAAGTGTCACCTTCTGATTGTTTTGGACCGAATTAATAGAAGCCCAATTTAATTTCAGTTTTTAAATGGAGGCCCAATAATCAAATCTTAATGATTTTGTTTTTATGGTTTGTGACTCACAATTTATTCCATTCACACGATAAACTTAACGAAGAGGGGTTTACATCATCAACAATTTATTATTTTCATTAATCAGCAAATAATTCCAGCTCTGTGTAAGCATGGAAAATTCGAATTATTTGACTTCTTTTGCAACCAATAAAAACTGAATAATTTTCCTAATATGTTTTAAATGAAATTGAATGAAAAATGTGTAAATACATTGACCAAATCATTATTACAATAAAATTAAGTAGTTTACGCATAACATTGAATTAAAAAATTGAAGGCATATTGTGTAAAGAGAATAATTTAATTGACCAAAACGCCGAGATGCTAATCATATTTAAATCATTCCTTATTTAAAATGGTGGAATTAATGATAATTACATGGTAAATTTGAATTCTGTCAAATATACACCACAATAAAATTAAGTGGTGTACGCATAACATTGAATAAAAAAATGAAGGCATATTGTGTAAAGACTTTAATTTCATTGACCAAAATGCCGAGATGCTATTCATATTTAAATCATTTCTTATTTAAAATGGTGGAATTAATGATAATTACATGGAAAATTTGAATTCTGCCAAATATACACCAAATGCTACGCGTTTAATCGTGACAAGCAAAAGTCAAGAATGAATATGAACCTTCAATTCCACATATAATTATTTTTTCGTTACAAACTAATCTCTTTGTTACTTTTTTTCCCCTTTTTTAAGATGATTATACCAGTAACCCTAATTCTCAAATTCCTATATAAATCACCTCATGGTATTCTTCAATTTCATAATTTTTTCCCACCAACTATTAGTTTTGAGATATACTTTGTTCGAATGGTAATCGACGATCTCGCCACCATCGATGTGGCTTAGTCCGAGCTTATATGGATCCAAGCTTCCATTTTCCATGGACTTGATTCCAATATCGACAAGGTAAATCACTTTTCACATAAACATCATGTTTTACGTCCCGCTTAATCTATAAATCTCTTATGTTCTCATTTTAATGAATTTCAGGGTTGTAAGATTTATACGACCGTTAGGAAGACTCTGATATACCGATTCCAATCTTTGCTAAGAAATCTTCAATCTGGAAAGTCAACATGACAATTGAAAATAAAAAAGTTGGGTACTTGCAACTTAAAGATGAAATCATTGAGTGTTTACTCCTATGGTTTAAAAATTAATTTGAAGTGAATTTCCCATAAGTTATGGCCTCAGATATGTAACAGAATTAGTTTATTGTGTAGAGATTTTGGATCCCTCACAATATATGGCCACAGTTATAGGTCAGAATTCACTCCATTTATTTAACGGTTTTTTACTTTTTAATTAGGGAATCAATTAGAAATTTGATATCAAAAAATATATAAAATCCACGGTGGTAGGCAGCATTGTGCATTCACCTACACCATGGAACAAAACGTTCAGAAGGTAGGTTCTGTTGAGGCTAGGGCAAAGAGAAAAGCAATATTATCAAATAGAAGAGATTGTGGTACCTCATCAAGTTCATCCAACCCCAATTCTTCTACCTTAGATATCAATACTTAAGCTCTAGATACACCTCCTTCAATTTCAAGAAATTTTTTCTCAAGTACTGCAATGATCTCTTCAAAACACCACTCCCAACAAGTCAATAGCAGTGCAAAAAAACCAAAGGCTAAAGCATGTCAACCCCTTTCAAAAGAAGAAAATTCTAAATGGGGGTAAGAAAAATTCTGTTGAGGCAGTAAGATATTTAGTTGAGGAAGTTGGCATGAATGAAAAAAATTTGGGTAAAGTCATCTACTGAATCCCCATATTCTGGTCCAGCGCATTGACATTTCATGGAATACTCGATATATGTTTCTTAGCAAAGAGTTGGGTGCACCCAGAGATAGTGTTGTGAAAATGGTCAAAAAAACACCATCAGCTAGGCCTGTCCAAGTTTTTTTTAACCGACCGAACCCGCCCGGCCCGCTGCAAAAAAAAGGCCTCTCGGGCGGGCCGGTTCGGTGCGCGGGTCCACGGGTACGAAAAATCCGGTTTGTGGTGGTCTGGTTCGGTCGAGTTCGGTTTGACCTCTGAACCGACCGAACCGACCGAACCCACTAGGATAAAAAAAAAAAAAGAGGCTAAGAACCTCAGATAAGGCCCAACCCAAAGCCACCTTTCAGGAAAAAAAACAAAAAAAGCCCTCACCATCTCATATAAATACTCTCATTAACAAAAAAAACCCTAAAAATCATTCCTCAGCCTCAGCCGTTTCTCCCCCTTCTCCTGAACCTTCACCTTCAAACTCTCACTCTCTCTTCAAACCCTAGCAGGCGCCGCCACTCCACCGCCACTCCACCGCCTCTCACTCTCTGATTCTCGTCTCAGAAACCCTAGCCACTCCATGCCGCCGCCACCTCTCTCACTCTGGTTCTCAGCTGCCACCTCCACCACCTCTCTCACTCTCGGTTTCTCAGAAACCCTAGCCGCTCCACCACCTCTCTCACTCTCTGATTCTCAGCCAGCCGCCACCTCCACCACTTCATCGCTTCATCCTCCATCCTTCTCTCATATGAAAGAGCTTGTTCATCTTCATTTTGCTCTAGAAAACCATCGATTCTGATGTGATGAAGTGTACAATCTCTTTCGCATGAGGAAAGGAATGGAAAGCTCTTCATGTATTCTCTGCATCTGGTTCCCCCCTCTCATATTCTCTTCTTTTTTGCCAAATTTTTTTAAGATCTGAATGGGTAACCGGATGAACCCGCCCGAGTAACCCGCAATCCGCCCAACCCGGAACCCGAGAAAACCGATTGGCTAATCGGACGGTGACGGTCCAGTATCCATGGTGGTCGGTTTTGGTCGGTTTGAGCTTTTTTGGCCCGAACCCGTCCGAAACCGACCGGTGGACACCCCTACCCTCAGCTTCTACATTACAACATAGATGATGGATTACTCCATAGAATAAATTTCCTAAGGAGCATAGGATTGAAAAATCCAGATATCTTGAAAGTCTTGACTAGCCTTACACTATATTATTCATGTAATTGGAGTCCTAACAAAAACAAAATCAATATTTCTCATTTAATTTTATTTTCTAATTTAATTTATTTGCCTTATTTCGTTTAATTTCCTTCAGATCTTCGTATAGAGGATGAAGAATTACAGAACTTATGTCTGATTGAGATTGAAAAAATATTGCAAGGCAATGAAAGGTCACTCAAGGAATTTCCATGTTTACCATACCCTAAATTTTCAGAAATTCATAATTTTGAAAATAGATTCGTTGCAGATGAGTTGAATTATAATAGGGATGAAATGGTAAAGTTCTCTTACTTCAGAGCAAAAGATTGTTTATAAGAATGTTTTGGAAGTTGTTTTGTGTGATAACGGCGGATTCTTTTTTCTATATGGTTTTGGAAGAACAGGAAAAACATTTGTTTGGAATACATTATCTGCTGCTTTGCGTTCAAGGGGCCTTATCGTCTTAAACGTCGCATCTAGCGGAATTGCATCGCTATTGTTACCTGGAGGTAGAACTGCTGCTCATTCAAGGTTTTCTATTCTTATTTCAATAAATGAGATATCAACCTGTAATCTTCGTCACGGTTCCCCAAAAGCTGAGTTATTGAAAAAAGCAAGCCTTATTATTTGGGATGAGGCACCTATGTTAAACAAACATTGCTTTGAAGCTTTAGATAGATCTCTTAATGACATTATGAAGACTCAGTTTACCCATGGTTATGACATTCCATTCGGAGGTAAAGTTGTGGTACTAGGAGGCGACTTTAGACAAATACTTCCAGTTATTTTCAAAGGAAGTCGTTCAGAAATTGTCGATTCAGCTATCAATTCTTCATATTTGTGGAAGCATTGCAAGGTAATGAAGCTGACTATTAATATGAGATTGCAAAATGCTACATCGACTTCTTCAGCAGCAGAAATAAAAGAGTTTGCAGATTGGTTGCTTCAAGTGGGAGATGGTACAGTTAAAACGATTGATGAGGAAGAAACACTTATTGAGACTCCTCCAGATCTTCTTATTGAACAGTGTAAGGAACCGTTGCTTGAATTAGTTAATTTTGCATATCCAAAACTTGCAAATAATTTGCAAAAAAATTCAATCTTTCAAGAAAGAGCGATCATTGCACCAACACTTGAATGTGTAGAGGAAATCAACAACTTTATGTTAGCAATGATTCCTGGTGATGAAACAGAATATTTGAGTTGTGATACTCCGTGCAAGTCAGACGAAGATTCGGGCGTCAATGCAGAATGGTTTACATCTGAATTCCTAAATGATTTCAAATGCTCTGGAATTCCAAACCATGCAATTAAACTGAAAGTCGGTGTCTCTATCATGCTCATTTGAAACATAGACCAAGCTGCAGGGTTGTGTAATGACACTCGAATGATAGTCAATGCTTTGACTAAATATATAATTGTTGCTACTGTTTTGAATGGAAACAATATGGGTGAATCAACATTTATTCCAAGGATGAGCTTAACTCCATCTAATTCTGACATCTCATTCAAATTCCAGCGCAGACAATTCCCTGTTGCTCTATGTTTTGCAATGACTATAAATAAAAGTCAGGGGCAATCTTTATCTCATGTTGGACTGTATTTGCCAAGACCTGTCTTTACTCACGGGCAGTTATACGTTGCACTTTCTAGAGTTAAATCTAGAAAAGGGTTGAAGATGCTCATCATAGATGACGAAGGAGTTGTAACTAACACTACACGCAACGTAGTGTATCAAGAAGTCTTCGATAATATTTGACATGTAAGTGTTTATTTATCTTACATTTAATTTCAATTTCAATGGTACAAATAGAAAAACTGATATGGTTAATCTCTTTATTGTTTTACAGCATAAAAAGATACCAAGCAAGTTATTGATCATCTAATTTGAAGGTGTATAGACGTTTCTATAAGGTTAGCTTACACTTTCAAATTATACACAGTTTATATTTGTATTAGTTACTGATTATTACACTAATAATTTTCCCTTCCTTTCTAGGTTCTATAGCACAAATATGCTTGATTGACAACAAGCTCGGTTATGAAGTCTTTATCATTAACCATGGACTACAATTTCGAATAAGGGTTCATGTTGCTGTCATTGTTATTTTTATCTTATTTCAATTTCCATGTAATGCATTACTTAAAAACGTGTTTTTTATTTCTATTCAAGTGTAGTCCATGTGAGGTATCTACAACCTCATTGAATAAATATATTTACAATGGTCAATTCATCTCCATGTTTGTAACATATTCTGTTTCATATCTTTTATATATACTTACTGAAAAGAGACTAAACTAAGTTAAAAACACATTACTACTGATTTATCTTTACAATAAAATTAATCGCCGTGCAACGCACGGGTAAAGAACACTAGTAAATATAGAAGGAAACAAACAAAAAACGAACACATAAACTGCGGGTGTCCCCGAATGATAGCTCAAGTGATAAGAGCTAGGGACATAAGGGTTGAGTGGGGTGAGGGTGAAGGGTCCCGGGTTCGAACCCGAAGGAGGGATTAATTTACTAACATTTCTAACAAATAACATTTGTCTATAAAAAAAAACATAAACTGGTGTGTCTGTGTGTGTTTTTAGATTAGTTACACAAGTCTTCTTTTTTGAAAAGCACAAGTCTTCTAGAAAAAATTTAAGCTTATGTTTGTTTTTTTTGATAAGTCAAAAGTATTATATTAAAAAGAAGTACAAGAGATATTTCAACCCAATACAAAGAGAAAAGGAAGAAAAACAGCAAAAGAGCTAGAAAAATAACTTAATCAAGACAGCTACAAAGAACCCCCAACTTGAAAAAAAAAAACCACCACCCACCACCTCCAAGGAGATAGATTAAGGAGACCATGCCTCATTAAAACCTTACCAGGAAAAACCCCATTGAGAAAACCCGGTGAAGGAAAAAGAGTACATGGAAGCCTCATTAAGCTTATGTTTGCATTTTCTTTTTCCCTTATACTCTTGTTTTGGTGTATTTCGAGAGGATGTAGTTTAAATATTTGCTTTGGGAAGTGTGTGTATTAGAGTCATTAGGTGGTTGAGAGTGAAGTCTATGTTGTGTTGTACTCCCTCCGGTCCTTTTTATAAGAAAAACTTTGACAAAATCACACAAATCAAGGAAACTAATATTTTTTATAATATAAACTACTATGCTTAATTTCAATGATGTCTTTACCTTTTCACAAGAACAATCATGCTGATTACCATAAATGTTGACAATACCTATTACGTGCTTGCAATTTCCCTCCAAGTTTTTGCATGGGGACTATGTCTCTTTGCATTGGAATGAATTATTTGACTTAATTTTATAAGAGTGTTTCTTATAAACGAGACAAAAAAAAAATTCCAAAGTATTTCTTATAAAAAGGCCGGAGAAAGTAATAATTTTCACATATATATATTATTCTCAAGTTGTTGGTTTGAACAACGATCGTGATTTTTCTCTAATTTTGGTGTTTTTGACATAATATTTTAGCCTAATATTTTTATGTTGTTGATTGTGCTCCGACTTCATCTGTCTTGTTTCCTAACATTAGTTAAGTTGGTCTGATTAAGTTATTAACCAACTAGGCCAAAAGTAACCCACGTGACCTCTAAGACCTACAATGACTAGAGATAGTTGTCAATTGGAACATGTTGATCAGGAAGGGATAAAAAAATGAGAATAAGACTCCTAGGTACAATTACATGGATGGATAGTATTTTGGAATCCCATCATACATAGAATTAGATCAGAATGGTTGAAACTGATATATATGCATGGCATAGCAATAAACATTACATACATAATTTGCGATGCTATGCATCATTCTAAAATGAGATTAGCAAAGTCATAAAATTGAAAATAAAAGAAAGTAAAACATAAATGAAATAGAATAAGAGAGGATGACAGAATCCACTAGGCGAAACCTCAAGAATTTATTATCTTATTATATCATACATACTACACGAAGTAATTACATGATAATAAGGTGACTATATAAAGATTGATTGATTCAAATGCAGAGGCTCCATAGTTTGATTGATTTGATCAATTATAGGTTGCATTGGGCCTTACACTTGGATTCACAGAGGTTAGTGAGTTCAGGCTCGCTAGAATAAGGGTTAATGCAACCTGCATTGCAGGCTCCAAAACAATGTCGTGATGAGCCATGGACCTCTGCGTTATCTCCATGCTCTTGTGCCTCTGCAGATTGAGCATACATGCTTGCTTGGATGTACTGTTGTGCCTGCGACGCGGCGCCGCCGTCTTGAACCTGATCAGCGTAGCAGCTTGAGATGACTGTCGTAGCAACAACGAGGATCAAGATCGCTGCAGCAGCTTTGTTTGAAGAAGCCATTTCCAATATTGATGTCACGTTCACAAGGTTTGCTTGTTTGCTAGCTTTCTTTGCTTCCAATGGGAATAACCTTAATTTATGCAGCTTTTCTTGGAGCTGTTTTGGATGTCTATTTTTGGCTTGGAAATGGATTGATGAATTGTTGGTCTTATCATTCCTCTCTCAAAATAGCACTCCTATTAATAGCGTTGATGCTTGACTCGGTTCTTTTCTTTTCTTTCTTTATTGTGGTTCCTTCTTTGTGATACCAATCTCACATCACTTATTAAGATGAGGGAGAGCGCCTTTTACTAAATTTAAAGCTGTTAGAATTGGTACCAGAGGTAGAAAAGTGAGAATCTAAAACACTAAACTAAAATTCAGCTATAGTATAAAGCCGGATAGTATTATGCTCGATAGGATAATGCCTCATAAAAATTTAATACAATCTGGCATTTGATCATGCACTTCATAACTTATCATATCGGTTAAATTGATACAACCATATACTTCGTGGAGAGTGATGGTGGTAATGATACGATACTTATGAAAGTAAGGACAAGAGACCGTCGAAAAGAAGCGGTAGCTTTGACGTCTCGAGATCTGATCAGATATTTTATTGTCTCTTTCGAGAGATGGCTTAATTGATTTTTCTTCTGGCCATAAAATTCCAACTCTTGATCAGAGGTGATCAGAGGGAAGGGAAGAAATATTGTTAATATCACATTACCTTTGGTCATTGGACTAACAATTATGTCCAAATTTCAAGGATCTGATCCAAATAACGATTCAGAACGGCAGACTCAAGTACATTGAGGAGAAGGCTAAGGCAACCATGTAGGTGAACACCAACCCGCTTCAATGAAAGAGTAGCATGTGATTTGGAGTGGGAGAGAAAGAGACAACGAGTGGGAGTGTTCTGCTTCAACTGCGGCATATATGACTGATAGGCAGGCACACAAAACAGAATAGGATAAGCAGCACATCACAAGGAACTTGATATTTGGAGTTTTTCTTTGCTGAACTCGCCATCTATTGAGCAACGACACACATATCACCTTAGTGGCAAGCCCTATAGTGACACTTGGCTGGCCACATCACCTCCAAAGCTAACGTTTGGGGAGGGAGGGGCAAATGTGATAGACGTTTTCCACAGTCAGGGACCACAGGAGGTGTTTCCTTAGTCTAGGGACTAACTTAACCGATGTTCACGCGGAACACTCCTCACTTTAGCCTGCAATTTAAACTTGAATACGGCAGAGAGGGCATGATGATATTGACAAACCAATAAGATAAGAAGTTGCTAGCTAAGACCACCCCTGCAGTATCAAAGATATTTTTCCTAAGAATTTTCAGTTGAAGATCAAGTTTGCAAATATAAACTTTGGTTAAGGAAAATGAGAAATTCAAATATGACAAAACATCTTAGCCAGCATCTAGTAGCAATCGTAAGCAACCGTGTCACTGAAGCAAACTCCTCTTTGATAGTAGAACTATAATTAAATTGCTGAATACAGATATTTATGAACAAATAGCAAGAGAGAAAGCTAAATGACAACAATTGCATGCATAGCTGGATAAGGGTTGCTAGCTCTCAATTCATTGGAAAACCAAATGGAGTCAAAGGGGTTAAGCTAACTGAAAGTTTGTTGACATACTCACATACCATTCCATGCTGCAAAGAGGAATGACTCAATATGAAAATCCTTTGCATGTTAGCTTGAAATTTTTTTGCATACTTATAGACATCAATTCCAAGGTTCAACAATGTATGGATATCCATAATGTAATAGAAGCCACTACCAGTGCCCTGCAACTGTACAGTGTATCAATGCATATATGCATTATATTATGAACCTACTTAGAATATGAAAGCGGGCAGAAATCTTGAACGGGGCTTAAGAGATAAAATAAATCAATGAGGTTACACCACATTTGGACAGATAATGAGTTTGTGGGTTTTCAAACTTATATTGTTCTTATTAACCCATTCTTAACCAATATAAGACTTCATCACTCATTTGAATTTTCAAAAGGAAATTCTGCATTTTTTACTGTATAACATACTACGAGGGTGTTTCTTCTTTGTGCTAATATTCTGGGGCTCAATCGATGAGTTTGTTATGTAGTCACCTTAGTGTTCAATTATAACTAGAAAAATCATGTTCACTACATGTTGTGAACATTTCATTTTTAACCAAGTCCCAGTTTGGCAATCATTCTGTCAAGCTACGAGATGATCATTGTCTTTATCTTTGTCCCCGGAGAGTTCCAGTTTTGCCCATTTTGCACGAGTTGTGAGAAGTAAAAGAGTTCCAGCTTGACAGACCATCCCACAAATCAGACCAATCCATAAACCCTATATCATAAAGCAAATTCAGAAGAAACATAATGGTTAACAATCTAATGCAACATAATGGTCACCCATATGCTACACGTTGAAGCTTCTCCCCAGAATTGATTTTGGTTTTACGATTTATTACTTCTTAGAATCAAGATGATTCTTCTTGGAATCGGCACAAACAAAAGTACATAACGAAAGAATAAGTATTTTACCTTGTACTGCAAACTGGTCTTAAATGCAAGGAGACATGATATCGGTAAACCAATAAGATAAAAAGTTGCAAGGTTTACATAAGCAGCCAAGTGCTGCCAACCACATCCTCTAGCTACCCCTGCAGTGTTACAAGACATTTCCTTATCTAAGAATTTTAAGTTAATGATCAAGTTGCAAACAGAACAGAATTAGAGCAAAATGAGTTCAAACCTGACAGGACACCTTGGATAGAATCTAGTAGTATGGAAATCGCAAGCAAAGGTGCCACTGAAGCAAACTCCTTTTTGATTGCTGAACTACTACTAAAAAGCTGAATCCAGATATTGTGACCAAATCCAAGTGCCAAAACAAAACACACACCAAGGAGGAGAGAGAGCTTTAGAGTGACTCCCATAGCATGCTTAGCTCTTTCTGAATGGCCTGCTCCCAATTCATTTGAAACCCTTGTGCTAAGGAAGTTAAATTTCAAATTTTCAATACATGTACTAGAATGTTTATACATAGAATAGAATATACAGTAATGCTAATCATAGAGAACGTGTTCAATCAACTAACCTCGCAGCCGCACTGAGACCATACGTGATCATGTATGCAATGAATTCTGTGTTTGCACTGCAGATTTTTTTGAAGACTAGCAATAATAAATTACTTAAATCCTTCTATTTTCATTTTTGGAGCGAAAAGAAAGCTATTAGAACCATACCATATGGCAATCAATGAAGTTGTTATTTCCGAGTCAGGAAACAGTCCAGCTAAGAAAACCAGAACTTCGAAAGCCCAGTACTCAAAACTTGCAGGATATAAACAGATAGTCAGATTCATGATATAAAGATCTTACATAAAATTACAACAAAATCTCTTATAGCATGTTTGATTTTGAGTCCATACTTTCAAAATCGATTATAACCTCCCAAAAGATCTAATAGTTTCTTCAATTTCACGGGATTTTAGCCATACATGATTCTAACCGTGTTTTCCACACACAACATTAATCTGCATTTCAAATAGTGTTCAATCAAGAAGCTATATTCATAGCAAACTTAGGCTGCTTCTCCTTATATAGCTTTCTGTGATTAATATTCAAAAGGGGCTTGCAAAGTGAAAGGTGTTAGTGAGTCATACCATACCATTGCTGCTGAGGGCAGAGCAAGTTTCAAGGTTGTAAACACATAATGGAATGAATGCGTCGAAAATCCCTCCCATGTCTGTTTGAACTTCTTTGAATACATGACATATGAGGCCAACATTACCAGTGATATCCATAGTGAAACACATGCTGCAACTGGTCCACCTATGAATCTGAGACCTGTCCAATGAACTAAGGCATATGCAATCCCAACATGAACCAATGCTGGAAGAGCTGAAAGGACAACCAGCGGCATGACGACAGACTGTGTTTGTACAAACCTCAAGATGTTTTGCAAGAAACAATAAGCGAATAATCCCGGGATGAGAAACTTCATGTAGATTGCAGCTGTTCTCGCAATGTCATGAGATTGATGAAGCAACACTAAGATGGGTTCTGTGTAGAACCAAATAACGGATATAATGATAGAGAAAATAAGAGATATGATGCAAGAGGCTTGTAGATAAATTCCCAACTTTTGGTATTCCCTTGCGCCAAATGCTTGCCCACAGAGTGTTTCCAGTGCTCCACTTAAACCTACCTAACACAAGAAAAAGGGAAAGAAGTAACAACATTTAGTCTGGTTGCGTTCAATTCAACAACATTTGGGACAATAATAGTGTTGATAAATTTACACTAAGTTGTCTCAACAACCTTTGAAACAATTAACATTATTCAACGGACATGGTATATGAAATGAAACCAAAATTCATGTCTGGAAAACAGAGAACAGCAACAATGCTTGACATTATAAGCAGAAAATTGCTTCCATAGTTCCATGACTATTTCCGCTACATCAAATGAGATGCTAATTCCTAAATGGTACTGCTACAAGTAATATAACTGAGATATTTCAGTATCTAATGGCTTCTATAAGCATTGGCATTGTTAGATGAGTTGTTAAACACTACAATTGAGTTGTCGTGATTTCAATGCAGGGACTAAACACCCCTTTTACCTTGCAGCTGCAACTGCGGTTGCAGCGAGCGAAAACCCCTTCTAACTCCACTATGTGTTTATTCTCAAATTTGATGGATTTGAACTAAAATGTCTTATATATTTTGAAACATAACATCTATTTTAAAGCTAAATCAAATAAAAACAAAATTTGTTTTAAAAATTGCTCTCCTCTACCTTCCTCATCAAATAACAATGTGTATAAATTCAACATCTTCTATGGCTATGGGATTGGACAAACATACCATGACAGCGACGCCGGTGACACTGAACCATGAATTAGCGAGAGTAGCGCCAGCAAGTTGAAGCTCTCCGAGGTGACCAACGAGCATGACCGAAATCAAAGTGATCAAGTAATAGAATAAATTTGTAAGAATCATTGGCAGTGCAATGAGGAGTTGAAGCTTCGCCTCCTCCATGTCCAGCACCTTGTTCCACCATTTCTCCTCCTCAACTCCACTGGACTCCACTGCCACCACCACCAATAGAGGTGTTTCTGTGCCAGCTGAACTCGTAGTGGTATTTGCCGCCATCTTAGGCGTATCTTGTGTACAGAATTCTCTTTGCTCTTTCCTAATTTAAGATCCACACCACGTTATCAATTATTCTAGGGAAAAATATGTAAATGTTACCTAAACTTTGGTCACCGGACGTTTTTGGTCCCTCCCCGGAGGAACTTCCGGAAATAGTCCCTCCGGTGACTCAAACCACCGTGCCTGAGAAACTTTCCGGCCACCGTGCAGACATGGACATGCCACGTCAATTATTGAGCTGACGTGGCATTTTATTTTATTTAATATTTAATTTTTTTCTGTAATTAAAAAACATTTTAAAAAAAATAAAACCCTAATTAACTAAATCCCTAATAACTAAATCCGACTAACCCTAAAACCTATTCCATTTCCAATACAATAAGATCTGAAACTAAGATCCTCAATTCATGAGTTAGGGTTCTTGAGTTTCCCCCAAATTCAACCTTCCTCCTCAAATTCGAGTTCATCCCCAAATTTGACCTTCCTCTTCATCATCGCAATCATCTCTCATCTCTCTCTGTTAGTAATCGAGTTCGACGTGGTCTGTGCTCTCTGCTATCGCTCTCGTCGACGAGGAGAATACGAGTTTAGGGATATGTCGTTCACACTGGTTGTGCACCATTATGGGATCTTTGCTTTGGAACCACATCCTCATTACAGGGACGGAAAAGTCACAACCTTTATTGATGTTGATCTGGACCGGTGGAGCTACCCTGAATGTGTTGATCTTGTTAAAGATATGGGGTATAGGGCAGGCAAGTTCAAACTATGGTGGAGGACCCAAGAGGATGCCATTGCTCAGAAGTTTCGCCCTGTTTTGACTGACAATGATGCCATGGTGCTCGGCACATATGCTGTTGATAATCGAGGGTTGGTGCATTTGTTTGTGGAACATGAAGCAGATGAGTTGCCTATTTCTCCACTTGGTCTTCTCCGTTTCATGGATGGCACAACAAGACCCAAACATGTTACTTTGTCAACCAAGAGCACAACAAAGCCTACTGCTCCACCAAAGAAGGTTGCTCAACCTACTGCTCCTCCAAAGAAGTCAAATACTGCTGCCAAAAGACATGCTTCTTCCACACAGCCTCCTAGAAGATCAGTTAGGGTCCAATGGCAGCAGTCTAGAGCAAAAAGGAACAATAGCCAGCCTGAACTATTAATCTTGTCTAGTGATGATGAAGAAGTTGTTGGAGGAGATGGGCATGAAAATCCACACTTTGCTGCCAATTTTGCTTTTGATGGTGAAGGTCAACTGGATGGTGAGACTCAAAATCAAGTGCTTGGTGATAGTCAAGTTATTGATGAAAATGGACAGGTAAATATCCTTAATGTGACCTTAATTTATTTTCAAATCCTATATATATGTTAACTTAATGTATTTTGAACTGCTAGGTCGTGATACAGTTCCAGTGAGGATGCAAGGTGATGTACATGAGGACATTCCACACAATGAAAACCTTTTTGATGAAGGTGGAGTACATGACAAAGGGAAAGGGGTCCAGCAACAAGGTAAATTTAAGAAGTTATTTCCCTTAATTAACTAGCTTACTTATATGTTAGGTAATATGTGCCTTACTTAATACCCTTACCTTAACTACCTTACAAGGTGATGCACATGAAGAAAACATGAGAAGAGAATTTGATGAAGCCTTTGATAGAGTTCTTGAGAAGATGGTAGCTCGTGAAGAAGCTACTCAAAACATTGCTGATGTTGATCATGATGGAGATGAATCAGATCAGGACTCTGTTGATGATTCAGAGAAGGATTCTGTTGATGATATTCACTTTAGTGACTCTGAAGAAGAAAGGATAGCAGATGATAATGATGGGTTTCAAAGTAACAACATTGGGGTGGCTGAGGCTTTGTTGAATGAGCAGGTGCAGAAGATGCATGAAGGGGTATATGAAATTGCTGGTGGTGAGCCTTCTGTGGTTCTTGGTGATGAAGAAGGTGGAAGTTTTTTACACAGTGACCATGACATGGAGTATGAGTGGGAGACTGATGAGCTGGACAGTGTTTCTGGAAGTGATGATGAGGAACTACCTATTAAGAGGAAAAAATTCCCACAA
Source organism: Lotus japonicus (assembly GCF_012489685.1). Classification (NCBI taxonomy): domain Eukaryota; kingdom Viridiplantae; phylum Streptophyta; class Magnoliopsida; order Fabales; family Fabaceae; genus Lotus; species Lotus japonicus. Next base: position 20,852,305 of record NC_080043.1, read on the forward strand.
TATCACAAAGAAGACATGAGGGAGGATTTTAAGTTCAAAATAGGGATGGAGTTCAAATCTTTGAATCAGTTTAAAGTAGCTGTGAGGGATCATACTATTCGTAATGGAAGGCAAATTAGGTTTGAGAAGAATGATGGTGTTAGGTGCAGGGTTGAATGTAAGAAAAAATCTGAGAATAAATGTCCTTGGCTGATGCTTTGCAGTAAGGTGGGAGGAAAACACACATTCAGTATCAAGACAATGCATGGACCACATTCATGTCCGAGGGTTTTCAACAACAAGTTTGCAAATAGTAAGTGGGTAGCTAGCAAAATGCTTGAGAAGGTGAGGATGACAAGGAAGCTGAGATTGTCTGAGGTGGTTGATGAGGTCAGAATTGGGTTTTCTACTGGAATCACTAAATGGAGAGCTTGGAAGGGAAGACAGATTGCCATGGAGATTGTAGAGGGAGATGCAAGCAGACAGTACTATCTTATGTATAGGTTCAGTGCAGAGCTATTGCAAAAGTCTAAAGGAAATACATGTAAGATCAATATTGAAAGGTTGTCTGGAACACTACAGCCCAAGTTTAAGAGATTTTACATGTGCTTGGAGGGTTGCAAGAAGGGTTTTATTGGAGGGTGCATGCCATTTATAGGTCTTGATGGTTGCCACTTGAAAACACAGTATGGGGGGATTTTACTGTGTGCAGTAGCCAGGGACCCCAATGATCAGTATTTTCCCTTAGCATTTGCAGTTGTTGAGTCAGAATGCAAGGAGAGTTGGAGATGGTTCCTTGAGCTCTTGTTAGATGACATTGGCCCTGATAGGAGGTGGATCTTCATATCAGATCAACAGAAGGTAAATTTTCACTATTATCTCAGTTGTTGACATTTGCTCTTGTTTTTTCCTAAAATGTAATAGTAACATGTCTATTGTTTTCAGGGTTTGCTGACAGTTTTTGATGAGCTACTTGGAGGGGTTGAGCATAGGTTCTGTCTGAGGCATTTATATGCCAATTTTAAGAAAAAATTTGGAGGAGGAGTTGTGATCAGGAACTAGATGATGGCTGCTGCAAAAGCAACCTATCACCAGCTGTGGACAGAGAAGATGATAGAGCTGCAGGGATTGAATCCAGAAGCTTACACATATCTGATGCAAATACCTACGAGGGCATGGTGCAAACATGCTTTCACATTTTATCCTAAATGTGATGTGTTGATGAATAACCTGTCTGAGTCATTCAATGCTACAATATTGTTGGCTAGGGATAAGCCAATTCTGACAATGGTTGACTGGATAAGAAGCTACATCATGGGGAGGTTTGCTACCATGAATGAAAAGCTAGATAAGTACCCGGGGGATGTGATGCCAAAGCCATTGAAAAGACTAAACCATGAGATTGAAATGACTAGATACTGGGTGCCTACAGCTTCTGGGCAAAATAAGTTTGAGGTGAAGAACATGCTGACACAGGACCAGTTTGTTGTTGATTTGGAGAAACATAGATGTAGTTGCAACTTCTGGGAGTTGGTGGGGATCCCTTGTAGGCATGCAGTTGCTGCCATTTCACACAATAGACAAAAGCCAGAAGATTTTGTGAATGCATACTATAGGAGGGAAGCATATAGAGCAACTTATGGCCATTTGATAACTCCCATTAATGGTCAGTAAATGTGGCCAACAACCAATGATGAATACATCCTCCCTCCCTTGTACAAGAGAGCACCAGGGAGACCTAAGAAACTCAGGAGGAGAGACCCACATGAGGACACACCTGAAAATCACACAAGGTTGCATAGAGGTGGGGTTTCAAGGAACAAGTGCAGTCGGTGTGGAGAGTTTGGCCACAACTTAAGAAGCTGCAAGAATCCATTTGTTAGCCCAGAATCTCAACCTCCTGAAAGTAGCAATCAAGGTGCAGCAAGACCAAGAAGCCAGACTGCTAAGAGGGTAAATAACAAAATCATTTAAACTCATTTTGATCCTTTCTTTATCCAAAGAAAATCCTATTTTCTTTGTTCAATGACAATTTTAAACTCCTGTGGATGACTAACCTTGAAACAGGTGAGGACAAACTCAGTAGCTGATGCAGGGTTTTCTGAAGTTCCTGAAAGTATTACTCAAGGTGCTGCAAGAACAAGAAGGCAGACTGCTAAGAGGGTAAAATACAAACTCATTTTTTTCCTTTCTTTATCCTATTCTCAAACATGTTGTTGGAAATTTAAAACTGTTAAAATTTCAGGTGAAGACAAAGCCAGGAACTAGTGCTAATGCAGATGCTAGCCAAGTGATTGATTCAACACAGCCAGTTGGGAAGGTAAATATCCTGCACACATCTGCTAAGTTTAACCAATTTCAGTGTATTGAAGTAATAAGCATGTGACATTATTTACAGGTAAGTAAGAATACAAGAGGACCTTCAAAGAAAAAAGGAAAAACCTCAGTTGCAGTTGCAGATCAAACACATGGGGTAATTATACTACCCAGATCTGCAATTTTTTTTCCAAATTTTTGATGTCCAGAACCCTCAAACTTGTTCTTTTATGAAGGGGAGAGTTCAGATCACAGAAGGTGTTGCTGCTGTTGCAAGTACTCAACCTGTAGATACTGCTGCAATCCCTCATAGCTCTCAGCTCCAAGATCAAGTTGCAGAGCATGAAGTCAATTATGTTGGAGTTGCTGGTCGTGTAGGAGGAGCAAAGAAACTCAAAAAAGGAACAAGAATTGTGAAGGGTTAGGGTAGAAGAGTAGATCCAGAAGAAATGTAATATTGTTTAGCCTGCACATGGGGTGCATCTTTTGAAAAACTTTGTGTATTGTGGACCACTTAGACCTTTTAGCTTTTGTTTATTGTGTTGTTGTTTAAGAGTGGCTGGACCACATATTTTTCCTTTGTCAAGACATGAATCATTGAGATTCTCATTGGATTAGTCATGTGTTGTTGTTGACAATAGTCCCAACAAGTTATCCCATTTTGTCAGTGCATGAATAGTTGATATTCTCATTATGTTATGTTATGTTATCTGTTATATGTCATTTTCTGTATTTCATTGGAAGCAAGAAAGGCAGGGAAAGAATGATAAACAAATGAATTCAGAACCCACATACATTAATTAAAGGGAAAACCAGTCATACATTTAGGTACAATCCAACAACCACACTTAATCTCCATCAATATTTCATCCATATCCCTTTCATCTACATACACAACAATACCCCTTTCATCTACCTTACACAGAAACATTTACTTTTTCTGACATAACCACAAACCAAAACCAAGACACAACAAGACACACAATGGCCATATTCTTCTTCCAAATTTCTTTCTCAAGCTTCCTATGAACCTTATCATTCTTCATCTTCAATTCTTCTGCTTTAATCTTCATCTTGTCCAAGTCCTTCTTGCTATCATCCACTTTCTTCTTCATCTCACCCAGCTCATGTAGTGTTTTGGTGAGTTCAATTGCAGTTCTTCTATGTGCTGCGTCAAACACAGTTTCATCGTCCCACAAGAAGAAGCCACACTCTGTTGGTGACTGCAAATTAAAATGGAGATTCATAAAAACGATGACAATGCAGAATAAGGATGCATAATAAGGAAGAGGAACCATAATAAGGATGAGGATGCATACCTTCCAATTTTTGCACCTCCAGAACTTCCTTCCAGGATTGGCATCACTGTGGGAGGTCAGGTACAAGATCCTTTCTCCACAGTCACAGAAGCCTCGACGCAGGACGACGGTAGCAGTGGATCGACCAAGTGACGGAGACGAAGAACGGCAAGACGTCGTCCTTGCCATGAAGCCCGATGAGATCTATGAATATGATGTGAAGATGAAGATGATGCAAGGATGAAGAAAAAACACGAATAAACCCTAAACCCAATCAAATTAGCAATGTCAGTCACAGTGTCCTCAATTAGAAAGGGAAAAAATAGAAGGGACTAGGAACTCGATTTCGTACCTCTAGTGAAATTGTTTGTGGATTCGAAAACACAGTGAAGAGGTGAGGTGACTACTCACCGAGAATGAAATTCGTCCCTGTTGAGTAAGAGGATGAAGGGGTAACCCTAAACTCGTATTCTCCTCGTCGACGAGAGCGATATCAGAGAGCACAGACCACGTCGTCGTCGACAGCGAGCAGTGAGCGGAGACCACGACGTCAACTCCTTCTTCGTCGCCTCCTTCTTCTCGCCTCCTTATCTGCAGAGGGATGAGTTTCAGAGGAAAGGGGTAGTGGGATTTAGTTAGGGATTTTAGGGATGAGTTAGGGATTTTAGTCTTTTAAGTTTAGGGTTAGTGGGATTTAGTTATTAGGGCCTTAGTTAATAGGGATTTAGTTAATTAGGGTTTAATTTTTTTTAAATGTTTTTTAGTTACAGAAAAAAATTAAATATTAAATAAAATAAAATGCCACGTCAGCTCAATAATTGACGTGGCATGTCCATGTCTGCACGGTGGCCGGAAAGTTTCTCAGGCACGGTGGTTAGAGTCACCACTATTTCCGGAAGTTCCTCCGGGGAGGAACCAAAAACGTCCGGTGACCAAAGTTTAGGGAACATTTACATATTTTTCCCATTACTCTATATGTATACTTAAATGATGTGACTAAGCAATTCAATAATTGGTGATATCTATACGAATACTAGCACGTGAAATGGTAGTCTCAACTAACTGTAAAAACAAAATAAAAAATGGTAGTCTGAACTTCACTTTTCCTATTTTTTTTTTCTTTATTAAGATAGGTATCCTTCTTCGAAGGCAATCATATTCGAGCCGGGAACATCCATATTAGGATGGGTCTAACCCCAGCAGAATCTTTTCCATCCACCAGACTCGAACCTGACACCTTACATAAGGAGAATCAAGCATGTATCACTTGAAACCAAGGTTTTAAATATCGGACCGATATGTGAAAATCGGCCGCAACATCTCGGTATCGGCGGCCACCGATACCGTTACAGGGCGATATAGCGGAGTGAAGGAGAATCACACGTAACGACCGCAACAGAACGATTTTGCGGCCGCAACAGCCACCGCGTAACGGCGCAATAGCCGCAACAAGGTTCTTCGACCTTATCCATGGCGTCTCCGTCAAGGTTAAACCGTGATCAACCTCCTCGCCAGCGATTTCGGAGTCGGCGACCTCTCTGTTCTGCCACCAGCAAAGGAGCGATTTGTACGTATACTCGCCGGAAATCCGTTGACCCTTCTTATCAGTTCTTCACTTCTTCTTCCTCTTCTCTCTTATAAGTCACAATGGTCGTGGACACGCTCTCGCTCAAGTTGGAAACTTCAGAGATCTCTTCCGCTTAGTGAGATGGCTTCTCAACCTTGCTCTGTTCTTCAAACACTGGTTTCTCTGGTTCGAATTTGACCAAGCTTTGCTTCCATTTTGGTGTTTTCAGATAGCACTTCCTTTTGTCGTGAGTGAAATGAGTGAGAGAGAGAGAGAGGGGAAAGTTGTGTGAGATGGGGTAATTGATCTTGACCATTGAATTTGTGTTAGTGAGATGTTAATGTGACCCTTGGATGGTGATCCTTGTGGGTGATAAAGGTTTCTTTTGTTCCAATGGGTGATATGAGTTTATTCATAGTAGTATTTACCATTTTCTATTTTCTCTACTTTGTTTTTTTATTATAACTAAAAAATATTTACTATGATAAATTATAAATTCAATTTTGATAATATTAACATAATTTGTGAAAATTGTGAATCATTCACACCGCAACAAACGCAACACGGATCGCAGCAACCGTAATATCCGTTATCGCGAAATCCGCAACGCGACCGCAACCGCGACCGAGACCGATATTTAGAACCTTGCTTGAAACAATAACCCGTTCATAGTCTCCACTTCTCTTGACATTTACTTTCTAACCATCTCGAATTAAAGAGAATATTTGAAAGAGAAATTCAAAAAGAATATTACTAGCTCTCATTCTACTAGCACACAGTTTGTGAACCGCGTTTTGGCTAGTACCATACGAGATAGGGCGATAGGCATCATTTGTCGATTTTATACGGCGGTAGGACAGTATCAAACTTGGATTCATACGACTCTATATAGATGGTGCCAGATTTTAGTTGTCTGTAGTTGTGTCATCACTATGTATATTGAGAACAACTTCAATACTGAGTCAATTTTCCTTTTTGATTTCCTAAAATGGCACTGTTTTCAGTGTTTTGTGTGTGTATTGGAATTGAAAAAAAACAACAAATAAAAACACAGAGACTATCCAAACACAGAACAATTTCAAGAGGAGGGGAATCCCAAGTCACAAAACCTCTTCTAACCCGAAGACCCATCTTTATGTTTCCTGATTTTAAATCACGAAACATAAAAGGAAAGGTGCAAAATCTGGTGTGTAGGGTGTCAAATACAACTTTTGCTTTCAGATTTTAAATCTAGAACATAAAAGGAAAGGTGCAAAATTTTGTATATAGTCTCAAATCCAACTCTCGTTAAAGAGTCTCCCATTGACCAAAAAATAAAGAAACATCTCCAAATTGGACTCTTCAGATTCTGCATCCTTGGTTTCCATCTTTCTAATGATTGGCCAAGAATTCTATACTACACTATTAGAATCCTCCACCACCATTTTGATCACGAGGAGAGCTAATGCAAAAGGATAGACCTTTGCTGCACAATAAACATAACACTGATCAGTCCCAACTCCGAACCCAAACCTGATACATGATACTCCTTTCTATCCACAGTCACTTGCATTGTTTGATCTTCTATAAAAGGCATAGGAGCTTTTATAAGAAATATTCCAGGATAATTAAGGGCTTGTTTAATTGCAGTTTTATGGTATGTTTGTTTGCACTTTTCAAAACAGTTTTCACTTTTTAAAAACTGAAAACCTATTTGATACGACTTGTTTTCAAAAAAACAGTTCTCATTTTAAGTTTTTAAAACTAAAAAATCAAAACAGCTAAAAAATGTTTTCAATTTTTGTGTTCATATATCAGTTTTCTTATTCAAACTGTTTTCTTTGTCTAAAAACTATTTTTAAAAATTATTTCTGAAAACTGTTTTAAAAAAAGTAAAATACACTCACTCCCCTCAAAGTTTGTCAGAATGACACTCCACCTCATTCTTCTTTTAAATCTACGCTCCACTCCACCTCCATCTAACAAGTTAACATCATCTAAAAAGATACTAACGGAGAATTTTTTTCCTCATAATAATAATTAAAAACTAATAAGTAAAACAACGAAATCATTTTTTTAATTTTTTATTTAGAGTAACAAAACTTTTCAACAAAGAAACTTCAAATTAACTTATAATTCATTCGTTAAAAAAGTGAATTTTTTTTTTATTTTTGTTATAGTTTAAATTAAGGGTAAAATGTATGGAATAGTTCTAAACTTTTCAGATTTTGAGAATAAATATGATTAATTATAAATTAATCTTCAAATTATGAATATTGTCATTATTATATTAGACTCTTTTGTTAATCAGAGTTAACTCAACAATCGTTAATGATCTTCATAAACTATAATCCATGTATGAGAGAATGTTCAAACAAAAAAAAATAGAAACCTTTGGGAGAATTAAAAAAAAATTATCTAGTGTATAATAAGGTCAGTAAACTTTTTTTTTTCTTCAGGACATCTTCTTTATTATAGTAACTTCGAGATCAAGTGCATTCATTACTGTAAAATATAACTTATTTAGAGCAAGACACTACAAAAACATAGATTCATAAAATAGTACAAAAATATTTTCATCATAAATTAATTTGAAATTTCTTTATATTTTTTTGAAAGAAAAAACTTTATTGTATTCATAAAGAGTCCACATCTGAAGCGTAAGTTATATTTTTAACGAATGAAGTTTACCATTTTAAAAATATTTTTATTATAAGTTAATTTGAATTCTTTATATATATTGCTGAAAAGTTTTGTTACTCTAAATAAAAAATTAAAAAAAGATTTTGTTATTTTACTTATTAGTTTTTAATTATTATTATTATTCTTATGAGGAAAAGAATATTCAATTAACTTCTTTTTAGATGGTGTTAACTTGTTAGAGGGAGGTGGGGTGGAGTGTAGATTTAAAACAAGAATGGGGTGGAGTGTCATTCTAGCAAACCTTAAGGGGGTGAGTACATTTTACTCTTTAAAAAATGAAAACTAAAACTGCAATAAAAAAAGCCATTAGTTTAAGTTTTTAAAACAATTTTTAGAAACAGTTTTCAGAAAAAGAAAACAATTTGAATGACATGTTTTCCAACATTTAGAAAACTGATATCTGAAATCTAAAAACAAAAAATAAAAACATTTTTTAGCTGTTTTAGTTTTTTAGTTGAAATAACTGAAAACTGTTTTAGCTTTCTTTTCCTTCACTCTTGCTCTTTCTCTTTAGGTGTTTTAGCTTTCTTTTCCTTCACTTTTGCTCTTTCTCATGATCTTGCTTGAGTGGAACCTCTGCTTCAAAGAGCCACATCAACTTACTACATGCATCTTGTGTGGATGAACAATTTCAGCATATGTGAACTCATGTAGATAATACATCTCTTGATCATTCGAGCGTGCTCCCCCTCGACTTGTGCAAGGTGTATCTTTTATCGTTTCAATCTTCTTTCTTGTAATATTCTCTTTTTCATCTTGTATCACGCATTTTTTTTTTATTCTCGATTTCTTTCTCTAAGCATCTTGCTTGTCCATCTCACTCGCTTCTCTCTTCTTTCATGCTTCATTGTCTTACTCTTTCACACTTTATCACTCTCTTCTCACTATACTGCTTGATCTTTTCTCATTACTTCATTTACACTCAATATTTAGCAAATGATTGTTACAAAATATGTATCTCACTGAGTAGTTTGCAGTAGACGTTAGAGAGTAGAAAAGAGACGTTCTTAAATCTTACCACAAGTACTATAAGAACAGTTGTTCTGGTTTGTGTCAGATGGATGAAGACTTAGTAATGTAGAGATAAGCTTTCAACATGTCTTCACCGTCCATGATAGTTATAAGCTATACTTTTGTTGCTTCTTTCATCCAAGACTATTTAGACTTGAGTTAACCCTAGAGAGTTTCTTAGTCGCTAATGCTAAGTGTCAGATAATAATTTTCTCCTTTTGGAACATAGGCATATTTCATAGCTTTATGATGACTTGATAGCTTTGTACTTTTGATTCTGACGAATGTGCCCTTGTCAGGCTAGTCAAGCCATAGGCCACTGCCGACAGTCTGGCCTACTTCAATCCCTAAACAACAGGTTCCAAACTCACACTATTATTTGCCTTTATGGTTTTTTTCCAAAAAAAACAACTTGGAGGAGCCTAAACCAAAATACGTTAATATTACATGGACTAAAAACATATTTAAGCCTTCTTAGAATTAGAAATCGTTGTTCTCCCTAATTAATCAATAGAAACAATTAATATATGAAGTATTATGAGATTCAACTAAAAGTAAAATAAAAATCCGTTAGTATTAAATTTGCATCTGTTGCTCATGAGTTGTTATATACTATGTGGCATTTTAGGTCAACAAAAAAGTGATAAGCAACCTACTAAAATCCATATCATTAGAGATGTTCTTAGATTCGAAGAAGAAAAAAAAGAATTACCACGGGAAATATAAATTACTCATACATAGATCGATCCGATACAACAGAGATACAATGAACATTATTGAAATCATGATAGAAACTAGAAAGTACGAATACTAGAAGGAAATAAGCATGACATAGTAATGGTCATTGATTTTCCATTTTGAGCATTAACTTGCAATGGCATTGCAATGCAAAAGGAGCATAGAAGCAAAAGAACAACTAATTAGACTAGGCCGTGCATATGCTTAATTAAAATATTAGTGAGACACACCAGAAGTGAAAGAAATAAAAAAGACTAACAACAAATATAATGGAAGTTTGTAATGGAGTTACATACATCACTCTTTCTTTTCTTCACTCTTTTCCTCCTTGGCTTCTTCTTTCTTCTCCTTCACCACTTCTTTCTTGTCCTTCACCACTTCTTTCTTGTCCTTGACTTCCTTCACTTTTGGCTTCCCTGCCTTAGGCTTCACGAAGCAAAAGCATGAGCAGCAGGGGCACTGGAACAAGAACTTCATTGCCAAGTGCTCAGATCTGAAACTCCAGGACAAGAAGGGGAAAGTTCACCTTTTGTGTCCTCTTTTGATCTTCTTTCTTGTATAATAATGTGTGTCATTTAATTCCCATTTTCTAATAAGGTAAATACAACAAAGTGTGTATTGGATTCCACTTCAATTCTATCACTTTCAATCTAGTAATGCCAGCCTTTGAGTGGTGATGGGATTGTGGGGCTAGGCTAGCCATGTTGAAAATGGGGCCATTACTGCCATTGCTGCTTCCTTGTGGGTCAACCTGGCCATGGCTAATGAAAAAAGTGTGCACCCATTTCTTGTATTTTTATCCACCTAAAAGCTACTCCTAAGCTGGTAAGCATCTTGTAATGTATGATTATAATACCGAAAGGGAGGTTTTTTATTTGAAACATTAGGCGTATTTTCATAAAGCAGAGACCAAATTCAATGTTTAGTATAATCATGTACAATATGAAATTGCATATTCAAAAAAAAATGTAAAATATGAAATTGACCCACAACTACAGGTTGAACTTTGTCTTAGAACAAAATGTAATTTTGTTCTGTTTAAATACAGGATAACATCTCATCCTAGAATTCTCTAATGTCTTCACTCAGCAATTATTTGGATGAGAATTAATTGTACTCATTCTTTAATGATGTTGTAATGAGTTCGATGCAATGGAGTTGCCTTTGGTTTTCTATATTGATTGTTCACATAATTTATATAAAACCCATTACCAAAGTGACCCACCCTAGTAATAAGTTTGATGAATTATAAATATATAGTAATTTTAAATATAGTATTAGTATACGAGAATGAATAATCTTAACCCTTGATTTTATTAATAAATAACGGGGTTCATTTACCGTACACAAGGATTTTCTTGTGTATGGTTGCACAAACCTAATTTGACATGTTATTGTAGGTTCAACAGGTCATTCTTATTTTTACACTTTTGGCCCAAATTTAATATAAATTCTACTTTGATCCATATCTATTAAACATTGATTGACAAAGACATTCTTCCCCTCCCCAGAAAGATATTCATCCCTTCCCAAATTTTTTTTTCCAGAAAATCATTCAAACCTCAGAAATCACAAGTCATGCTTCAGCCAGAAATTCATCCCCTTTTTTTAGAAATGTACTGCACCACTATACAACAAAAAGGAAAATTCTTCCGGCTATAATTACATTGCTAAACATATGCAATCTTCTCTCTCAAATTAATGGTACCATTTATTGTATGGCCATTATGACTACAGAAACAGAACGAACAAAATGAAAAAAAAAAACTGAGGAAGTAGTTATCAACGGGCATATGATATCATTTAAAATTGCCCTCCCAATTACTTGATCTCTTTGAACTTATGCTTTTCGTGCCTTTCTAACATCGGTATCATTTGCATTTTTTGTCACAACTGGTGCATAGGGCTTAAACCTTCGTTTAGGAGCACCTCAAACAGGGTAAAAGTAGTTATCAACAGCTTCACCTTCCCCAGAAATGCATCCAAACTCAACCCCAACCCTAACCCATAAATACTTCCATGAAATACCCATCATGCTCAATCACCAAATCGAATGAACGATTATTGCTTGTGGTGCGAGGGAAGCCAAATCGAAAACTTAAAGAAGCCAAATCAGAAACGATTTTTGCTTGATGATTCAGAAGGCGACAGAAAGAACGACACCGACGGCAACGGACCAGAACCTTCAAACCCATAGAACACCAGATCTGGTCGATTGTTGCTTGTTGAGCGAGGGAGATCAGAGATGGTGGTGGCCGATCCGAAGGATGAAGATGCAGCACTTATCCTTGTCGTGCGGGAAATTGACGAAGCAACAAGCTCCGAGCGATCCTCAGCCTCACGCGGTGGTGAGGGAAGCAGCCCGAGAAGTAGAGGGGGGATTTGAGCTTACTCTTGAGAGAGTGTGGGGATCTGAGATTGAGCTTTTCTTCCACCATTAACAAGATGGTTTTGGAGAGAGGGAGAGAGAGGGGTAAATAGATGAAGATGAGAGGTAATGGGATGAAGGTTTGGATAATACCCAGATGATGTTTAGAAAACTTCAGGATCAACTTCAAATTATGTGAAATAATTATTGGGATCATACTAGAATTTATTGTAAATGTGGGCCAAAAGTATAAAAAAAGAATGACCGGCTGAAAACCTACACTAACAGGTAAAACTAGGTTTGTGCAACCTTACACAAGGAAAATGAACCCTAAATAACGGCTAACATTATATCTCTCATGTGACCCTCAAATTCATAACCCTTTCATCTCAGTATTTCCCAAGTCTGCAAAAGTTGTACATGAAACCACCGAAAAGAAGGGAGCTTTATAATCGCTTATTTTTCCCTTTGTACAAATTAATTAATCTTTTATGTTGAGTTTGTGTTTGAGATACAAACCAATGAAACATGCCTAAAAAAATTACTGGAAATTTATGGTTTGACTAAGTTTCAATGTGGTCAACTCTGTTGTTTTGAATCTTATTGGAAATCGATTGAGTACAGACATGAACAATTTGGTGTGAGTTTTGATATATACAGACCTCCACCTCTCTTCCATCTTCATTTTCTATATATTTCTCTCTCATTTATGAATTAAATCTATCAATCAAATCATCTATCACATCTTTATTTTCTCTCTCTTTTCTTCATATCTCTCTTCTTCCACATCTTCACACGTGAAGGTAGAATTATTCATTTGGGTTCAGTGTTTCTTTTTTTTGTCAAAGGTTCAGTGTTTTATAATATTATAAAACAACATCTCTTTTTTTTGTCAATTATTAAAAAACCTTTTTTTTTGTCAAATATGTATGAAATAAAACCCCAAGGGTTACTGAACGGCACTTACATCATGCGAGAACTAGTCTCTAAGAGTGCTACACAATGCACAAAACATATAAAAGTGAAGAACAAGCATGCCCACCCAAGCTGACAACTAGCCGAAAACATGATATAAAACCCTAAAGGCCAATCAGTAGCCCTCTAAAAACCCCAAAGACCAAAGAAGCTAATTGACTTCTAAGCGAAAAGATCCTATCCTTTTTTACCAGCGCTCCCAAACACAAACAACTCAAGTGGCTCTGCCAAGGTTGTGAAAAGTGTGGCTATCAAGGAAGCTCAACATGCTTCTGCGACACTATGGGGGTCAAAACACCAGCTCTGGAGACATGGGGAAGACAGAGGGGCTTCTGAAGTTCCATACATACCTCAGCTAGAACTGAGTAAGGAAGCATAGTCAACAACAGACATCAACTAAGGGGTGGAGGTGGTGAAAGAGGCGGGGAAGAAAGGCAACCGTTGCAGGGACACCACCGTAGATGGTGATGAGGGGGCGGAGGTCCGGTGGCTGTTGCCGGAGGCGAGAACTGGTGGTGGTCACATATCTAAGTGATGAGGAAAGAAACGGATGATAGGCGGTCATGGCCTAGATCTAACAGTGAAAGGACGGTGCTAGTGCGGTGAATCTGCGGTGGTGGCCTGGAACTGCTGCTAGAGGCGAGACAGCGGAGGAGGTTGCAGATCTGAAGATGAAAGAGGAGCGGCGGCTAGACGAGATGGACGCAGATCTGCTGCACATGTGGAAGGGCGGCGGTGGAGAAGGCAGAAGATGAAGGATGGTGGTGGTAGAACAAGAGGAGGGACAAAAGACCCACTTATTTGGGTAATAAACCACCTAATGTGGTACAAAACTCACCTAACGTGAGAATAAACCTGCCTAATGTGGGAGACAAACCTACCACTTACAGGAAAGCAACCTCCCTAATGGAGGAAAGAGGATCCCCTAAGGGGGAGAGGCCCCCAAGGGGGAGAAGCAACAGATCTGGTTTTCTGAAGAAGCCCTAGCAAAGCAGTAGAGAGACGGGTCCTTCCTATGATTCCTTTCATTCCAATATGGTAAAAAAAAATCCTCTTTTTTTGTTCAATTATTGTTACTTCATTCATAGAAAATGGGCTAAGGCCCAGCCAATACAAGATTTTTTTGGGTCAATAATACAAGATAAAGTAAGGGTTGAGACAGGGCCCAAAATCCTTATTGAATGCTAAACCAAATGGGGATACAACGAGAGTAAGTTTAGCAAATTAGGTACACTAACCAAAGGGGATTAAGGCAGCAAAATAAAGGTTCATAACTGAGGCTACAGAATTCCCAGTCTGAAAAGCAAGTACAAAGCACAAAAAACACTTGAAATGTTGTATTTTTTTTTTTGGTCAAAACTTGAAATGTTGTATATGACCCACAAAATAATTTACTATAGAAGCCAACTCTGATCCGGGCTGGTTTCTGAAAAGTTGGCCCATTTAACTTTCTTATTGGGTTGTGTTCATGTTGAGAGGAAAAAGAAAACCGAATTCCCGAAAGAAAGAACAACTGGATCTGACAAGAAAACCAAGGAAAAGAAAAACAAGTCACATGAAATTTGTGCATTAGGCTAGCTTTCTTTCTTATTACGGCATGAAATAGCCTAGCCTCCTCTACAGTTCAAATTCAATTTCGCTTGGACCAAAGAGAAAAAGTGAAAAGGAAAAGAATATATGCCATTTTCACTTTCATCTTTTTTTCCCCCTTCCTTTTAATAGTGGAAGGTAGAGGACTGAGTTTGGAAGTTGAAGACTGATATTAGCATGTTTGATTGTCCGGAAAAGATATGAGCATGATATATATATATATATGATAGAGAGTTATAATAAAGGTAGAATATGATAATAGCATAATATACTCTTATCATATCTTATGTTTGAGTGAACATCATGATAAGAAGATATATATAAATAATGAAAAATATTTCATTTGAATAAAAAGTACATAATATTTTTTTAAAAATTAAATTCTCAATTGACTTTTTTTTAAAGTGATTAATCTATTAAATTCATTTTTTATACTCTTATAAATGAGCCTATGTTTTAAAATAGGAGTCCTTTGGTTAAGGCCCCTACAAATTTTTTTGGGTGGAATAGTCCTTTTATGATTCTACAGACGGCGCTGACGTGGATTATATTTTGTGAAAATTATTAGGGTGCCACGTAAGTAAATTAGGGTTGAAAAAATAAAAAAAAATAAAACCCAAAGTAAAAAATCCAAGTAAAATCCCCAAACGTACTTGGGTTTTTTATTTTGGGTTTTTATTTTTCAACCCTAATTTACTTACGTGACACCATCTTTAATTGAATAATTTTCACAAAATATAATCCACGTAAGCGTCGTTTGCAGAATCATCAGAAATTAAATGGAACCTCACGGTAGGGGCTTATTACTATATATTATTTTCACATTAGGGGCTTATTCCACCCAAAAAGATTTGTAGGGCCTTAACCAAAGGAGGATTTTAGAGGGACCTCCAACATATTTAAGCCTATAATTTAATCAATTTTTATTAATTAGCCTATTTTAATTTCTTTTTTCAAACAGAGTCTATGTTAATTAAAAGAATCAAAAACTGCTATTATATTATGTCAGGATAGTTTTATCTCACCTTCTCCCTCAGGATACTATTTACACATTATGTACAAGATAGGATAAGGGACATGATTGCGTTATCCCATCATGTTGGGCAACAGACAACAAATAAGAGTAGGATATGATTACACTATTTTATCATGTCTACTTATTATGTGCACCAAACGGGATAAAGTCATGCTTATTCTTTAAACTGTTTTATGCATCAAAGCCTTCATCCTACACAGCTATCATGATGCAAGCCGAACAGATTGGTCAGAGAGATTCGAGAGAAGAGGAAGAGACATGAGAGATTTAAAGATCGGAGCCAGATCTGGATGAATTGATCTCTCTAACTCAGCAATGCTCTCCCTTCTACGATCATCTTCTGCCTTTTTTCTCGTTTTGTTGATGGTTGGGTGGTGGGTTCATGTGGGCTTGCTGGGTTATGATTTTGGGTGGGGGCAGTGGAGGTTGTGGGTTGCGATTAAGGGGTGGCGACAATGGTGGTTGTGGGTTTCGATTTGGGGATGAAACAAATCTCCATTCACTACATTAACATAAGTTTCCACCTTTCACCAAAGCCTTGGCCTTTCAATGAGTGAAAGAGCGAGCAATGGTTTCAAAGCTTGGTGTTGATGCAGATGATGGAGAACAGAGCGTGCAATGGTTTTCAACTTTTATGTTTTTTTTACAACAAATAATTAAGTGTTAAAATTGAAAAAGAAAAAATATATATTTTAATTTAGTTAATTTTAAGTTTTAATTTTAGATTTTTCTGCGTGTTGATGAAAAAACTGTAGAATGTTTGAAGAAAGAGATGAAGATGATGAAGTTTCTGGCCTTTATATATATATATATATTATTTCCGAACAGAATATGGACGAGTGACCAAAACTGATGACAGAGTGTAACGTCTGGGAGACAATATGTTTTTTTTATATAACAACAACAAAGAAAAGAAAAGAAAAAGACAGAAGAAACTAAGGCCTTAAAAAGTCCACCCAAAGCGCATCAGCTTGCAACAGGGACATAATCCAGCTTGGCCAAATTGTCAGTAACAACATTTCCTTCGCAAAGCAAGTGACGGCAGTGAACAACCCAGCTCCGACGAAGAAGGCTCTTAATGCTACTAATAATGCAAGCGTACATATGAAACAGAGGATGATCTGTCGTAATATGACCCAAAGCAAGCATCGAGTTCGTGAAAAGATCCACGCGTCTGTAACCATGCTCCCAACACAAACGCATACCCCGAAGAATGGCCAAAAGCTCCGCACGAAGACTATCACAAACACCCGCATGCCCAGCAAAACCAAAAATTCAATCCCCATCTGCTAAGCGAACGACGCCCCCAAACCCACAAGGACCCAGATTCCCAACAGAGCTGCCATCAGTATTAAGGGAAACAAACCCTAAGCGTGGCAGAATCCAACATTTCATTTGAGAAGAAGCAGAACAATGAAGAACTTGAGCTATCAACAGCCAAAAGGACCGAGCGTCCCGCACCACCTGAAAAGACAGATGGTTTGAACCAGCAAACAAAGCTCTACAACTAGCTTTCCAAATTGTCCAAGTCGTCGACAACATCACAAGTAGGCTGAAGCCAACAAAGCCCTGCAACACCTCCTGAAAAGGTTGTTGCGTGAAGAACGTAGTCGGGAGCACAAATCCAATCCCACACCAGACCTGCAACGTAGCGTGGCAATCCCGCAAGCAATGAACCACTATTTTCGGCTCAGTACCAAAACGATGACACAAGCCAGAACTAACCATGTGGCGGTGGAACAAGAAGGAGGAGATAGAGAGAGCATTATGAACAATTTGCCAAACAAAAAACTAAATATTATGCGGGGCTTGAAGCTTCCATAACGCATGCGAGAAAGGAACAACGAGAGAAACATATTATTTTTAAAGTGTAAGAACCTCGTTTAATTTGCACATTTTACAATCTAGAGAAATCAAAAGTGCTAGTAAGCTTTTAAAATAAGAGGGGAGAGATGATATGAAAAAATGGTGGATAATTTCCTATGCGTAAACCTTGTATAAAATATTAATGGGCTGCTATAGCCAATGATATGATTTGGGCCATGAGCCTTATGCTATGAAATATTAAACTTGCGACCCAAAAAAAAGTGTGAGGCATAATTAATTTCTAGGTTTGACGACAACCAAACACCACTACCATCTTTTCTGCGACAGCCCCAGTCGAACCACCACAAATTCAGAATGGCGGATTTTATGGGACATCTTTTCTAAGTTTTATTTTTAGGAGCTCTTTTCCATCTTATATTTAACCAAAGAAAATGTACAGAGAAACAAAAGAAAAATAAAGTGAAAATGAATTGTAAGAGAGGGTAAAATGTATACATATCACAACTCCTCTATTTAATCTCTCAGATGCAGAAGAAAAAAAATACATTACTTTTAAATTTTAATATAATGTAAAAGTTATTAAAAGTTAAAATCTATTTATTTCCTCTGTGGAGAAATGTGGTCTGTAATTAAGAAATGTCAACGATCTAAAAAAGGGGAGAGCATGAGAAAAAGGGCTATGATGGATGTGTCTATTGTGGATGGTACCATCATGCTTGACAATGAAATGAAATGCTGGTCTTTAATGAGCTTGCATGCCAAGATTTATCATAACTAGCTTTTTTCCTTAAAAAAGGTTGCTGTGAAATGAAAAAGAAGAGAAAAGTTAGCAAGTTACAAGCCAAAATAGCATAATGAGCAGAAGTCTTAATTGAAAGTACAAGATCTTAAGTAAAATCCTTCTACAATGTTGGACTTTAGTTTATCTACTGCGATGGTTAATCCATTTTCATATAACTACATCTTTACACAAGACAGTATATGTTTAAACACAGGGTGAAAAATTATAATAAACTAAAATAACGATGAATAAAAGTTTTTTTTTAGTTTTTGAAATTGTTAAGTGTAATTTTTATTGTGTATTTAAACATGCACTACATCATATTTGTTTTTCATATTATATGCTATTGTGAAAAATAACATTACTCAAACTTTATAGGATGTTTGTGAAAGAAAATTCATACTGTAACAACATTGTTAGAAGTACCACATTGGCTAGAGATATATCAGACTTTATAAGAGTAGTGCAAACCTCAACTCTTGAGCTAGCTTTTGTGGTTGAGTATAGGCATCCCAATTTCTTATATGGTATCAGAGCCTATCCTAGATCAATTTGTTGTTTGTTGTGGAGACCTCCCATATTTGGGGCACCCGTTGTTGTTGATCCACGTTCCAGGTTGTTCAGTCCTGGACGTGAGGGGGGTGTTAGAAGTCCCACATTGGCTAGAGATAGAGCAGCCTTTATAAGGGTAATGCAAACCTCAACTCTTGAGCTAGCTTTTGTGGTTGAGTATAGCATCCCAATTTCTAATAAACATAATTATTGAACTCTAATTATATTAAATTTAGTGAACTATATGTCCCCGAAGGATAACTCAAGTGGTAAGAGCTTAGGGACATATATGGGTTGAGTAGGGGAAATCTAGTGATCAATTTCTGGAGTGTGCAATTTATATTTCTGATGTAAAACAAACTCTATGAACCATATGTGAATAATTTTTTAAATTCTATAATAGATTATTAATGGAGACCATTTTTTTTTTCTCGAAAGCAATAAATATGATATATAAAATCAAAGTCGAGAAACAGGTTCTCTAGATTATGAAGGTAGGTCCCGACGTCTAGTTGTTGTGCGGTCTATCCTGTGTGGAGATTACAGGGAGCTTGTTGGGCGTAGGAGGTCATTCAGTATTTGTTTCAAGAATCTCTATTTTTACATATATTTATGGGTGTAAGGTTATCTATTATTGGGTAATATTTATGAATTTCTCAGAGTATATTTTGGAAAAGAAAGAAAGATATTTCAAAAAAATATACTTGCATCTTTATGTCTTTGTAAGTTTATCAGCATGTTTAATTTTCCCATTAGTCACTATGATAATTAAGACCCCTAAAAATTCGGGTGTTACATGACGTCTCTTGAACATCGTTCCCAACGACTTTCTAATGAGATAGGTTGAGTACCTTCCCATATGGGCCCACATGCATGACATTCTTGAGGAGAAGCTTATGACTTGAATAAGAACCAATTTTGGCATATGATGATAATTTGGTGTCGGGCTCATTTATGTTATACTATTCTATGGTGCATGCGATTGTAATGAATTGCTTTTCACCCCTCTGTTGTATGAGTTGTTGTTTATTTCCTCTTTCATCAGAGATGAACACTGAAGATGAAGATCGTGTTGCTTAGAGATATAGAGAAACACTATAGACATAGCCGCATAGATCGAGTATTATATGTTGTGTGTCGAAGCTCGATTAAAAAAAAATGTTAGAAGGGACCGAACTTTTGTCAAATAAAAAAACATTTGTCAAATTAAAGAAAAATAATATCCGTTTTAAACGCCTAAAATGTCTCCAACAAAACTTTATGCTTAAGTTTCATTAATGCCTTTACTCTGAAGTATATGATGATGCTTTTTGTAAATCAACCTTTGTTTAATCGAAGGTGGGGTTTGCCTATTTGCTTATATTGAGGGTTAAATTGACCAACTCATATGCACTATCTTCTTTCTTTCTATCGCCTTGTTCCAACTCCATATTTGACCCACGTCGGAAAATAATGAATTCGGGTATTAGTTCCCAATATCTAATTAACTTCTTTGCAAGTTAGGTTCCCACGCAAAAATTGGATTTTTTATGTGAAACAAACACAACATTTTTTTTTCTTTCGTCAAAGGTACATATAGATAGTTCCGTTAAAGTTACGTTGCGACATCACGTACATAATGCAAACTGTGTCTCCACTTAATTTTCTTCCTAGTTAAACAGACACATGTTCGTTGAACTTCAAATGTAGATCCTAATTAAAGAACAATTTTCGTTTAACAAAATGGTAATTGAGATGATAGTATTTAACTATTTATTACAAAGACAACAATGGAACGTATATACAGTAAAAATAAATATGGCATGCACACATGCATGCTCACGCATACACTAAACATTTGCTTATTTTCTACCCATTTTGCCAGTAAAATTTTTGGTATAAATTCCTATAACTTTTCTTGTATATTTTAAATTTTTCATTTGAATTGAAAATCTGATAGAAAAATTGCAAGAAATGTAAAATTTTGTTGGAGAGCATAAATATATATCCATCCATCCTATAAGCCACAATGAGTAAATAACGTAGTGTGAAAAGAAAACATTTATTTTCTATTTTTTGTCATTTGAGTTTATTATTCATACATAACTATTAAGAAACCTATATATCTAACAAAAAAATAGTTATGAAATTAAGGTTTGAAAAATAATAAGATTAATGTATACCCAATAACTGTAACTCATGTGTCTTCGAATAATAGCTTAAGTGGTGAGAGCTAGGAGACATGTGAGTTGGGTACAGGAGGTCATGGTGTAATTTATCTTTATGATGTTTATTATTGCCATTTTACTAGATAAAGATTAAAAAAATAAAGATAGAAAAGATGGATTGATAAAATAATATCCTAGATGTGTATCAATTATTTGATGTACACGTATCATTGCTATTTTACTTCTTAATACTAATAATTAGTTTTTTTTTTCAAAAAAAAGAAAAACAAGATACATTTGTTTTTTATCACACAAGATACATTAAACGCGTACCAATCACCAAATAAAATATGGTGCAATATATATGTGTGTCTTTTCTTCCCCTATTACTTTGAAAACAACAATGATATATACATACCTCGTTTTTTAAACACTTCATTTCCACCTATTTTTGTTTCTATCTCTCATCTTATCATCTATCACATCTCATATTTTCTCTCTCTTACTTTTTCTTTTCTTTCTATCTCTCTCCTCATTCCACCTCTTCCACCTCTATAAGAGGTGTGTAAATAACATTTTCCCTTTGAAAATACAGTCTGAGAGAAGAGAGTAGTTAATGACTAAAAATAATTGAAAGAGAGTTAATTGATATTGATTGATTGGTATCACGTGATACTGAGGCGCAGGCAGTAGTAGGTTAAGTGGTTGACCCCATGAAGCGGCAAATCAGATCACACAGTACAACGTTAGTTAATTAATTAATTTCTAATTGTCATGAAATGTAGTAGTACAACTGTACAAGTGAGAGGGTTAGAGAGGGAGAAAAAAGAAGTAAGAGTGGCTGAATTAGAAATTTTATAAAGTCTAGACAAATTTTCAAACCGCAAATTCACACGTTACAATATATAAAAAATTATAAATCGAAATAAAAAAGACTAACAATTTTACCAATCAGAGTATAGTTAATTTGAGTTTTATTTCGTTAGACAATACAAGATAAGGAAAAGAGACGTGTAAGAAGACATTTAAAAATGGAACATAACAATAGTGTGCTAAGTTGGTAGAAAACCACAAGCAAATGATATCTCCAAATCTTCTTTACGATAAATGTTTGAAGAATATCAAAATCACTAAATGACTTAAATATCTCTCGCTCGGTGGAACATATCATCAAGTCACTGAACCACTCATTGTTGATCTTGTTGCGTAATTTAGACTTAATCGTGTTACCCAATATACTGTATTTTTCTCTATATTTCTTCTATCACATCACATCATATACACACAAGAGTAATGGAGTATACACTAAAAGATATTGAAAAAAATCAATTAAGACCCGTGTGTCCACGCGCATAATAGAAATGATGGTGTTTCAAAGACTTTGAGCGTTGATGTTGAAGCAAACTCTTTCTCATTTTACCGCACCCACACACACAAGTTGTCCAACAAAACTCATCACACAATTCCAAAGAGAGAGAAAGCAACAGACAAAGTTAGGTAACACAGCATTGACAATCAGAGAGAGAGATAGAGAACATAAAACCATTGTTTTGTATTGTAAGTCAGCAACTAAGACTTTTGCTATAGCTGCTGCTTCTGTTTCTGTTTCTGCCTCCTCAACCTTTGTTGTCCACTCTGATGAAATCCAAAACTCCAACTTAGAAAAATTAGCACACAAGTCAGCTCATTTGAAATCTACATATTTTATATTGTAGTTAGATTCTCAGGAAAGATAAAGAACTTTCCTTTTCTGTCTTCAACTTCAACAACAACTGTGATATGACTTGTGCTTTTTATTTTACACCATGTTTCCTTGATTTGAAATTTTCTGCTATCTTTGTCTTTGTCTTGCTATCACTGTTTGTGGTTTGAAAATCAGAGAGAGTGAGACAGCAAATACCAAATAAAGAGGCTGAAAAGTGGGTTTGGTTTGGAAAATAAGCAGATCCCTTTGATGGAAGTTTGTTGAGGTTAGGTTCTAAGGCACACTGTTTCTAGCTACCCCTTTTGTTTATTCTGCTTAAATTTCAAACCTTTTCTGGTTTCTGATATCTCAAGTTAACAAAGATTTCATTTTTGTGGGTGGGGGGTTTGGTGTGAAGCTTGAGAGATCTCGTGAGATTTTCATGGTAAAGTTTCATTGTTGAGTTGAGCTCTGAGCAATATCAGGTCAAAGATTGTGAATTTCTGGTGGGGACTGAGGGATCTCACAGCTCTAGTTGTGTATTGATTGTTGTCTCACTTTCTTTCTTCTTTATTTTAAATGGCCACTGTTGATTGCTTCATCCGCAAGCTGTGCTCATATGGTCCCTTTTCCACTTTCTTTGGTGTTTGGGGATATGGGATATAAGTATCCTCATTTGGGTATTTTACCTCTTTCTTCAAGGGTTGATTTTTTTTCTTGCTTTCAGATTGAGTAGAGAGGGTTTTCCCATAGTCTAGATCTCATGTTCTTGGGATTGGTGGTCTAATTTATTTCCTTGAAATTGGTGTCTTCCTTGTGCAATTGCAAGTTGTGTGTTGAAGTTTGAGGGTTGAATTTTGCAACCTTTGATTAAAAGTTACTTCACTTCTCAGTGATACTAGCTTCTGCTGTGGTGTCTATGGGAGCTTAGTCCTGACATTGAAGTTAACATCTAAGTTTGGTTTCAGCAATGGCGGTGCCTAGATGTTTCTTGGTGACAATTCTGCAGTGGTGTTTTTTGGCTTGCTTACTTTGCTTGTCTCTGGCTCTTAACAATCAAAGCCAATTGTGTAATCCACAGGATTTAACAGCCCTGAAGGAGTTTGCAGGAAATCTTACAAGAGGCTCTATCATCAGAACATGGTCCAATGATGTTGTGTGCTGCAACTGGGTTGGAGTTGTCTGTGATAATGTGACTGGTGCTAGTAGAGTGACCAAGTTGATCCTTCCTGAAATGGGTCTCAATGGGACAATTTCACCTTCTTTAGCACAGCTAGATCAGCTCAATGTGCTGAATCTTTCATTCAACAGTCTTGGAGGTGGGTTGCCTGCAGAATTATCCAAGTTGGAGCAGTTGAAATTCCTTGATGTGAGCCATAACATGCTGTCAGGACCTGTTGCTGGAGCACTTTCTGGTTTGAAATCCATTGAAGTGTTGAATGTTTCTAGTAACACATTTTCTGGAGACCTCTTCAGCCTTGGGGAATTGGAATTCCCACATCTCCTTGCCTTCAACATGAGTAACAATTCATTCACTGGAGGATTCAGTTCTCAGCTTTGCAGTTCTTCCAAGGATCTTCACACCCTTGATTTATCTGCAAATCATTTTGGTGGTGGTCTTGAAGGCTTGGACAACTGCACCACCACATCTCTCCAACTGTTGCACTTGGATTCCAATTCATTCTCTGGGGTTCTTCCAGATTCATTGTATTCAATGTCATCCTTGGAGCAATTCTCAGTCTCTGCAAACAACCTATCTGGCCAGTTAAGTAAGCAACTGAGTAAGCTCTCCAGTTTAAAATCTCTTGTGGTTTCTGAGAACAGGTTTTCAGGGGAACTCCCAAATGTTTTTGATAACCTTTTGCACATAGAACAATTAGTTGCACATGCCAATTCATTTTCTGGACCATTACCTTCCACCTTGGCTTTGTGCTCTAAACTTAGAGTGCTTGATCTTCGAAACAATTCCTTGACAGGTTCTATTGATCTTAATTTCACTGGGCTACCTAATCTTTCCACACTGGATCTTGCTAGTAATCACTTCATTGGAAGCCTTCCTAGTTCTTTGTCCTTTTCTCATGAACTGAAAGTTTTAAGCCTTGCTAGGAATCGTTTAACTGGTTCTGTCCCTGAAAACTATGCCAATCTGAGTTCAGTTTTGTTTGTATCCCTGTCAAACAACAGCATAGAGAACTTATCTGGTGCACTGTCTGTTTTTCAACAATGCAAAAATCTCACCACTCTTATCCTCACTAGGAATTTCCATGGTGAGGAGATTCCAGGAAGTGTAACAGTAGGGTTTGAGAGTCTCATGGTTTTAGCACTTGGGAATTGTGGTCTTAGAGGCCATATTCCTTCGTGGCTATCGAAATGCAGGAAGTTGTCGGTCCTTGATCTATCTTGGAACCATTTGAATGGTAGCATTCCTTCTTGGATCGGTCAGATGGATAGCTTGTTCTACTTGGATTTCTCGAATAACACTCTCACTGGAGAAATACCGAAAAGTTTGACAGAGTTGAAGGGCCTCTTGTGTCCGAATTGTAGCAGATTAAATCTCCCTGCTTATGGAGCAAATCCTCTCTTTGTTAAGAGAAACACCAGTGCTAGTGGGCTGCAATATAAGCAGGCCTCAAGTTTCCCTCCTTCCATTTACTTGAGCAATAACATGCTGAGTGGAAATATATGGCCTGATATTGGTCTATTGAAAGCACTGCTTGTTTTGGATTTAAGCAGGAACAACATCACCGGCTCCGTTCCCAGCACTATTTCAGGGATGGAGAATTTGGAAACTTTAGATTTATCTTATAATGATCTCTCTGGAGCGATCCCTCCATCATTTAACAACCTCACATTCTTGTCAAAGTTCAGCGTGGCATATAATCATTTAGAAGGACCAATTCCAACCGGGGGGCAATTTTTAAGCTTCCCTAGTTCCAGCTTTGAGGGGAATCCCGGGCTTTGTGGGGAAATTGATTCTCCTTGCAAATATGTTGACAGTATGATGCCCCATATTCCTTCTGGTTCGTCCAGAAAACTCAGAAGAAGCAATGTCCTCGGCATAACGATTGGTGTAGGAGTAGGGCTTGCACTGCTTCTTGCATTTATTCTGCTAAGAATTTCAAAGAAGGATGATGATAAGCCTATTGATAACTTTGATGAGGAGTTCAGTGGTAGGCCACATAGGTTATCTGAAGCACTTGTTTCCTCGAAATTGGTCCTTTTCCAGAATTCAGATTGCAAGGATCTCACTGTTGCGGATTTGTTAAGATCCACAAACAATTTCAACCAGGCTAATATTGTCGGTTGTGGTGGGTTTGGTCTTGTCTACAAGGCAAATCTTCCAAACGGCACAAAAGCAGCTATCAAGAGACTCTCTGGGGACTGTGGGCAGATGGAACGCGAATTCCATGCTGAGGTAGAGGCCCTCTCAAGAGCTCAACACAAGAACCTTGTTTCTCTGAAAGGCTATTGTCGGCATGGGAACGACAGGTTGCTAATTTACTCGTACTTGGAGAATGGAAGCTTGGATTATTGGCTACATGAGTGTGTGGATGCAAATTCGGCTCTAAAATGGGATGTGAGGCTCAAGATTGCTCAAGGTGCAGCTCATGGATTAGCTTACTTGCACAAGGGGTGTGAACCATACATAGTGCATCGCGATGTTAAGTCGAGCAACATTCTTCTGGATGACAAGTATGAAGCTCATTTGGCTGATTTTGGCCTCTCAAGGCTAATTCAACCTTATGCTACTCATGTCACAACAGACTTGGTAGGAACTCTTGGATACATTCCTCCAGAATATAGTCAGACACTGACAGCAACGTTCCGGGGCGATGTTTACAGTTTCGGCGTTGTTCTGCTTGAGCTTCTTACTGGTAGAAGGCCTGTGGAAGTGATCAAGGGGAAGAATTGCAGGAATCTGGTGTCTTGGGTTTTTCAGATGAAATCTGAGAATAGGGAGCAGGAGATCTTTGATCCAGCCATTTGGGAGAAGGATCGTGAGAAGCAACTGTTGGAGATGCTTGCAATTGCTTGTAAATGTCTTCATCAAGATCCAAGGCAGAGACCCTCTATTGAAGTAGTTGTTTCCTGGCTTGATGATGTAAAATTTGATGGTTGTCAACAGTGATATAATTAGTCTTTGCTTTGGTACTTAGTACTACCCAGATGTTTGGGTTTTGGTTGTTGTATCATGGATAATACAGTTGTAAAGCAAGGTTATTGTATGAAGTTGGAATCTCCTTGTTATGAATAGTCTCCTATTTTTGTTTTTAGTCCTTTAGTACATTACACTGATAGGAGAAACATAGATGAAACAATATTTTTGGCCATGTCTTGTCTGTGATAAGAGCAAATACAGAAGAATGTATCAATTTTTCATTTTATAAGGCCCCTTTGAATGTGATTTTAATGTTATATCGTAGTCAGAGTCATCTACTGTGCCATGCATGGAGAGCATGACATGATTTCTAATTAACAATGATATATACACACCTCATTTTCTAAACATTTCATTTCCACTCATTTTTATTTTTATCTCTCTCATCTTATCATCTATCACATCTCATACTTTCACTCTTTTACTTTCTCTTTTCATCCTATCTCTCTCCTCTTCCACCTCTCTCCACCTCATATTAGAGGTGTGAATATAACATTATTCATTTCTAATACTTCCAAATTTAGTGGTCTTTATTCTTCAGCTTGACTTCTTTGCCTGGTCTAAAATCCGTCAGTTTTTGTTTTCTTTTCTGTTCCTGATTGTTGGTAAGATTCACATCTTGTGGCTACAATTTGTGGAATGCCTATGCTTGTAGTTGTACCATAAAAGAATGCATGCACATTCTCTTATCCTTGGCAAGAGTTAGATACCAAGTAATACTTATGACGTGTTTGGTTCTGCGATATGAAGTGTGAATCATTGGCAAGAAAAGTGCTTACCTGCATAAATTTCTAAAGGCTCATTCAATCATATCTTTTTGGTGCCAAGTTTAGGCCTCTTCAATTAAAGATTCTATGTAAGTATGTAGTATTTGTCATCTCTCTTTTTAGCTATGCATGTTTTCCAAAATCCGCTGCATGAAAATTGACATAAAAATCAGCTGAAGAATCTCTTGCTCTTTCATTGCAACCAAAGACTATCCAAAACCATAGTTGCTTTCCATCCTGTTATTTTCTTGTGGAAAATTAAGATTGAAAACGATTTGCACGACTTTAATTGAGTCCATTATGTTTTAATTGAATTTTGTTATTGGATTATCTGTTCATTCAGAAAAGGATGAAGCTTTTTCAGTGGTTCCAAACAAATCTGGAAACGTGGGGCATCATTGTCTAGAACAAGATGAGTGGATATGCACATTGGAATTTATCAATTGGCTCAACAAGTAAAATCCCATCACAGCATTGATGTGAAATCCCACTGTTATCTATTATACATGGAACTGTCATTTCCATGTTGAAACTCCTACTATGCCATTAGCATTACTTTAATTGGCAAGAACTGGCTGTGGAACCCAAACACCAAAAGTGGCTTTCTAGAGGGAATGGATCAATGGAAGAAACTTCTTTGGTTGAAAAGCAGTATGCTTGAATTCTGCATTGGAATTTTTTTTGGTTATCCTATAATCCCATAAACCCATGTGGTGCATATTTTAAAGTTCTTCTATAATTAGTTGTAAAGTTAAAATTAATTCTGGAGCAAGTTAAAACTAATTATGGAGCGAAACCTCTGAGAGTTGCACGCCAAATTCTTAGAAACGAACAATTACAATAGCAGAATTCAATCTTACTAATAAATGAACAATTACAATATGGGATTTCCTCACTTATATGATGGAAAGGATGCAGTTCAGCCCAATATGGGTTAAGTGGATAAAGAGTTGTCTTGAATCTGCTTCAGTTTCTGTCTTGCTTAATGGGAGTCCTACACCAGAGTTTAGCATGGTAAAGGGCTTGAGACAAGGGGATCCGCTTGCGCCGTTCCTCTTTCTGATTGTGGCAGAGGGACTTAATGGTCTGCTTAAGCAAGCAGTGAGTCTGGGTAAGTTTAAAGGATACCGTGTAGGGGGGAAAGTAGAGGTGCCAATTCTTCAGTTTGCCGATGATACTATCTTCTTTGGGAAGGCATGTGTCCAGAATGTCAGGGTGGTGAAATGTATCTTGCGGTGTTTTGAGTTGGTGTCCGGTTTGAAGATTAATTTTCACAAGAGTAAATTGGCAACAATTGCTGTGGAGGAAAGAACAACTAGCAGAATGGCCTCTCTATTGCATTGTAAGGTGATGACTATCCCTTTTGTCTATCTTGGTATCCCGGTGGGCATCAGGGCTTACTTGTCTTCTACGTGGACTCTGATCCTTAAAAAAATGCGCGCAAAGCTTAATCCTTGGCGGCGCCGTCACATTTCATTTGGTGGGCGGGTTTGCTTGATTCAGAGTGTCTTGTTTGCTCTTCCGCTGTTCTTTCTTTCTTTTTTCAAACTTCCAGTGGGAGTTGAGAAAGAATGCAGGAGAATCATGCGTGATTTTTTATGGGGTGGTTTATGTGATGGTCAGAAAATAGCTTGGGTGAGTTGGGAGCGGGTCTGCAGACCTAAGGAGGTGGGGGGCCTTGGACTCAAGGACTTGACTAAATTTAACAAAGCTTTACTTGGGAAGTGGAAGTGGCGTTACTTGTTGGAGCCTGATAGTCTTTGGTGTCGTGTTGTCAGAGCTAAGCTTGCAAACAGGAGCAGGTCAGCGGAGTCTCCTTGGTGGAGGGAGGTTCAGGAGGCGTGTCTCAATGATTCAGGGGGTAATTGGTTTGAACTAGGACTGTCTAAAGTAGTTAAAAGTGGGGATGCCACGCGGTTTTGGTTGGAGGACTGGTCAGGATGTGGTATGCTCAAGGATCGCTTTCATAGGCTCTTTAATCTGTCTCGGCAGAAGTATGCTACTGTTAAGGAGATGGGTGCTTGGGTTGGGGGGGGGGGGTGTGGTATTGGATTTTTCATTGGAGGCGAGCTTTGAGTGAGAGAGAGCAGGGGTGGGTCCTAAATATGTGTGAGGCAGTGAGGGGTGTGAGCTTGGTAGAAAACCAATGCGATAAGTGGTTGTGGTCACCAAACCAAGGGGGGGCTTTTACGACTAATAGTGCTTACTCTTTTTTGCAGGGTAATAGTGAGGAAGAACCTGATCAAGCTATGCAACTGTTGTGGGCAGCTCCTGTGCCATCTAATGTCAAGGCGTTTGGATGGCGACTGTTGTTGGATAGACTTCAAACTAGACAACAATTGCTTTGCAGAGGGGTGATTCAAGTTACTGGTGATGCTCGTTGTGCCTTCTGCCGTCTGGAGTTGGAGACGGCTGCCCATTTGATGTCGTCTTGTCAAAAGGTTCGTGAGGTTTGGACGCTTTGTAATAGTTGGATGGGAGGCACTCTAACTCTGTATGATTC
Organism: Lotus japonicus; assembly: GCF_012489685.1. Taxonomy (NCBI): domain Eukaryota; kingdom Viridiplantae; phylum Streptophyta; class Magnoliopsida; order Fabales; family Fabaceae; genus Lotus; species Lotus japonicus. Next base: position 20,882,285 of record NC_080043.1, read on the forward strand.
ACCGCGCGATCATCTGATGCACTTTGCTTGTCATGGCTGGAGTAGAAATCAAAGAATGGGAGAGATTGTTGTTTGGCTCGTTGTGGTATGGTCGGTGTGGATCCTTAGAAATGACGTTATTTTTAAGGATGCATTGTTTGATAAGGATTATTTGTTAGATATGGTTCAATTTCGCTCTTGGAATTGGATTCGCCATAAGATGAAGAGTGTGGGGTTCTCATTATTTGAATGGAAAAACTGTCTGGAGGCTTGTATTCACTCCTTGTAGTTGCAGTGTTAATGCTTATGCTGCTGCTCTCTTGTATGGGGGCCTGCTGTCTAGCTTTCTGTGAATTATTTTGGGGTGCTGTTATGTCTTTCTTTGGTTGTGGGTGTAAGTTAGGGAGTAGGGAATTTCAATTTGGTCTTAAGGTGAGCATGGCGTGGAAAGGAGGAGTTTAGTAGCTGATTCATTGCTGCTACATTTTCAGGCTGATATTGTCACGTATTGGAGGGGATTTTTTGCTGGTTTTTGCTGCTTTGATTCATTACAGTGTCTTGTATTAGTTTGGTTTCAGTGTAGGGTGCGTTTGGGCTTGTCTGTTTGTCTTGCTGGTGTAACTTGCTACTATTTTGTAATTTTCTCTTCTTTCTTCTTCTTTCCTCTCTTTGTATATGGGTTAGCACCCCTTGTGCTTAATCAATATATTCTTTGCATATCAAAAAAAAAAAAAAACAATAAATCATTTTTGTATGAGAAGTGCTAGTTGTTAGAAGTCCCACATTGGCTAGAGATAGAGCCAAGATAAGCTTTATAAGGGTAGTGCAAACCTCAACTCTTGAGCTAGCTTTTGTGGTTGAGTATATGCCTCCCAATTTCTAATATGGTATCAGAGCCTATCCTAGATCCATTTGTTGTGGAGACCTCCCATTATTGGGCCACCCGTTGTTAATCCCACGTTCCAGTCTGTTCAATCCTGGACGTGAGGGGGTGTGTTAGAAGTCCCACATTGGCTAGAGATAGAGCCAAGATAAGTTTTATAAGGGTAGTGCAAACCTCAACTCTTGAGCTAGCTTTTGTGGTTGAGTATAGGCCTCCCAATTTCTAATACTAGTAGCACTCACTTTATCACTCTCTTTCTAACACTCTATTTGATGATTGAAATTCATGCAGGTCTCATCAAATTAGTAGTAGGGACGATAAAATTTAATGGACCATGCATAAATTTTAAGTAATTAAAGAGACTATTATAAAGAAAACGTTAAAGTCAGTATTGCTAGTATTTCTTGTTTGTTTTACTTGGTCATACAGTTACAATAACACATTTAAATATAAGCTTAAGCTTTTTGGGCTGCTGAGGCTTTTCTCCATGTTTCAATGACGACTTGGTCTGAACTCACCTAATGCGCTAGCCAGTACAAATCGCATGGCAATAAACATATCCAAGCAAATTCTCATCCATGTATGGTGAGCACTGACCTATAAAACCTTATATTTTAATTTATACTTTAGACATTAACCACATAGAATTAATTGATGATGGTCAAGTGATCATCTAGAAAAGTAGGAGCAACGCGTTAACATTTGAAATTCAAATTGTTAGCTATATGGATGATATGCCATGGAATTAGAAAGAATGTTCTCTACTTCGATGTCTCGTTGAAAATAGAGGGGTATGGGGGAAATGGACACCACCTAATGCAATAAAAAGATGAACGGGGGCATGTAAAGGCACGGATCCATGTTATGGAGTACGGGGCAATTGCCCCCACAATGTTCTTAAAATAATGTTTTTTTAACACCTATTCCCCTTTGACCTTTTAGAAAAAGCTAAGAATAGAAAAAGAAAAAAAAAGAGAGATATGATGAATTGTGAGAAGGTGCTTGCTACTATACCACAACATTTAGTTGGGGTATGATACATGAGATGATGTGTACCAATTAAATTAATCCAGAGTGTAATTAATTAAGTACTCTTTTTTTTGGTCAAATATAGGTTAATATTGATTTTATTATTTACTAATTAGTCCTCAACTAATGTACTAAATGAGAATCCTACTATTTCATTGTTCTTCCCTAAATTCATCCATTAAAAATCATCAATTTTGTAAAATAAAACTCAGTTCTTCATAACCAAAAACAACATACAAATTTGGGGTTTTAGAAGCAAATTTTTTGTTCTTCATGTTCTTCCTTTCCTCCAACATCTCCCTTTCTTAGCCTCTTTTCTTCTCAGTTCTGATTTGGGGGAAAAGGTGGGTTCACTGCAGATCTAGGGTAGAAGAAGAAGAAGTGGCAGATCTGAAATCACCATCACTATCTCCTCTTTTCCAGAAAACCCTAAAACGCGGATCTTGGGTTGCAGATCAGCCTCTTCTCCCCTAAAAGCTCAACCAACAAGCCATAACCACCCAAAATTGCATCCGCCGCCACCTCCTGCTTGCTGCCCCGCTACCATCACCTTCGTTCTCCCTGAACCGTGCCACCATCATCATCGTTCTCTCCAAATCGCGGCTGCCACCACTTCTTGCTTGCAGCGCCGCCACCATTTCTCCGAGTCCAGCGCCGCCATCACTATCACTTCCCCTTCCTAGTTCAGCGCCGCCGTCACTCGCCCTCTCTAATTCCGGTGCCGCCATCACTTCTTGTTTTGGGTTTTGGTGTTCATGTTTTTTATCTTTCTTTTTTCCAGATCTGGATTATGGAAGGTTAAATGGGGTTTTGACTTTAGTAAGGGAGATGTTAATGAAGAAGATGATGATGAAGGATGAATTTCTGGGTTAAGATGAAGTTTAATCTCTTTTTCTGAATGTGAAAACCCTAAAACGCACAAAAAAGAAGTTTCATGAAATTGGGTTACCACTTAACGAAATTACAAAAATGTTAGGACCATAACATAATTAATACAAATATTTTTTTTTGTTTTTTGTTATTTTTTAAAAAGAAAAATAAAGAAGTCAAAGTTTACAGTGAAAACAACTTCTATTGGTCCACATCACTCAGGTATGATACAATTGTGGTATGGTAGCATTTACCTTGTGAGAAACATGAGATTAAAAAGAAAATCAAGATGCAAATAAAATGTAAGAGAAACTGAGCGTTAATACACCATAATTGCTTTTTAAAAGAGGAAGACTCAACTTATACCCCATTCAATTTTACATTGTTACACTCAATCTAAACCATTCATCTTATTTAATCTAACACTGACCATTTGTACAATTTAATGGGTCACATGACATTTTGACCATCACTCGCAAGAAGAGTTTGGCTTTAGTGCTTCCGCTGCCATGGCTGGTGACTTGGGAGGTTAATTAAACTTGGGAGCTTAGAGGGAGAAACAAAGGGGAGCAAGAAGCTAAGTGCATGCTTTAGAATGTTACACGGTCTAATCGGCAGTGGGTGAAGCCTGGCGTGTGGTGGGTGACTCATGCTGTAGTTAGGGGTGGCAATATGGGTTGGCGGACTTAGCCTGACCCGCCATCAACCCATCGAAATACGGGTTGGGTTGAGCTAACCCACTTTTTGCATTTGAGCTGACCCTATCTTGACATTTGGGTTAAAAGTCTCAACCCAGCCCGCTAAAAAACACGGGTCACACGGACTGGCCCAGTGGGTTAAGCCCATTTTCCCACCCCTAGCTGTGGTGTTTGGTGCTCTTCCGTTGTAGGTAGCTGCATTCTTTAATATGTGTGCTTCTTTTCTCCCAGACAGTTAAGTAGGAACGAAGGTAGTATCGTATCTATACCAAATCATCTATCTTTAAGAAATCGCTATTTTGTCGGAAAGTTGAGGTATTCATTATTTATTTATTAATGAGTCGGGTACGGATATTGAGGTATTCATACTCATGGACACTAACCCGATACATAAAATACTAAAATACTCCAATATGTATATACACTGAGGGATGCATGTACAACCCTCACTTGATTTTTAAAAAATTTATTAGAAAAAAATTGAGTAGTAAAAGTATGTGGTTTTTTATGCCTCTTTTGGTAAAAAATATCATCACTTGTGTTTCACATTGCTAAATGCCCTCACTTGTATCCTACATTGCTAAATGTCCTCACTTGAGTAGTAAAAGCATGTGGTTTTTTATGACTTCTTTGGTAAAAAAAATGTCATCACTTGTGTCTCATTTGGTAAAAAATGCATTCACTTTTAATAGTATATATTAATTTTTTTTATACGAATTTATATGTATATATTGCTCTCACAACATTGAATTTTTGGATCCGTCACTGTGTATCAGTGGCGGACCCACATACACTTGAGGGGGTTCAGTTGAACCCCCTGAAAAAAAAAATTCCTACCTACCCCCTATAGTAATTTTTTTTTGAACCCCCTGAAATTAAATAATTGCACCCAGGACCCACACTCCTCTCTCTCACGCACTCAGCACTCATTCTCACTCAATCTCTCTCTCACCACGCTCACGCAACGCACACCTCTTCTCCTTCCTTCCAGGCTTCCACGATTCTCCTGATCTCCTCACGGCTCACGCACACCTCTCCTTCCTCACGGCTCACGCACACCAAGCACTGAAGCACACCTCTTCTCCATCCAGGCTTCCACAATTCTCTCTCTCTCTCTCACGCTGTCGCACCCACTCTCTCTCTCAAGCACAAGCTGCAGCCTGCACAACGCCACCACCGGCGGCCGGCCACACACTGCACAACGCCACCACCCACTCAGCCACTCTCTCTCTTTGTTGAAGCTTGATTGCTTGAAGGTTGGTTGGAATTGAAAACCCCCAAATTGAAAAACCCCAAATTGAAAACCTAAACCTCAAATTGAAAACCCTAACTGCTATTATTTTGATTTGCTTTCCCTTTTGCTGAGTTTGAAAGTAGTTAAGTAGAGTATGTTGTCAATTGTTGAATTTGCTTAAATCAATTTGTCAATTGTTGTGATTGAGAGTGATTCAATGCTCAGTTTCTCTTCTGATCTGTCATTGAGTATTGATGAGATTGTTTCAGATGGTGAAGAGTTCAATGCTTACCCGTCCATGTCTGAGATCAAAATTGGCTGAAGTTCTTGAACTTACATTCATTTCATTCCTTAGTGTTTTCCCCAAGGGGATTTGTTGTAATGTGAATATTATAGGAAAAGTGCTAGTTCATTGACATGAATTCAAAGAAGAAATCCATTGAATTTCATGGTTTAAGCTCTGCCTAAGGCTCAGAAGCTAAAATGTAGTATATACGGATTTTGACCTTATTTTGAAATTGAAATTGAAGGTGTGTAAATTTTGGGGAATCCAAGACTACATGCACAAAAAAATGGGAGTAATTGGTTTGAGAGTAATTGGTTTGATTTACATGAGAGTAATTGGTTTGAGAGTAATTGGTTTGATTTACATGAGAGTAATTGGTTTGATTTCAATTTTACAAAACATTCCAATCATTTTCAATTTTACATGAGAGTAATTGGTTTGATTTAAATGGTTTGATTTAGTAATTGGTTTTAATCGATGTGTTTACAGTTGTTTTTAATTATATTTTTATCAATGTGCTCATTTGAAAAATTTGACCCCCTGACCCTGGGTCCTGGATCCGCCACTGCTGTGTATATAGTAAGAGATATATATATATATATTCAGTTTAATCTCTAATGACTTTTTACTTGGGTCTTAGGTTGTGGTTCTCCTTCAAATAAACTTATATAATTGTAATGGTAAATACATAAGTTCTTAGACCCAAAAAAGAAAGAAGAATAAAAGTATTCACCATCACAGATGGACTGTGAGTCAAATTTGGGTGGTGATTTTAAAATGTGTTTTGGTTCAGATATATATTTGGAGAGAGACTTTTTATTTTTAGTTTTTTACTCACTGGAGAGAGTATTATTCTCAAGATATTGATAATAATCAAGTTTTACCGTTAAAAACAAAATTAGAGGTGGTGGGTAAGATTTATAATATTATAGGAAGATATAGAAAGGTTTCGTATAAGGTGCATTATGTGCAAAGTCTTGCACCGGTGCATGAATGGGTTTTGGCCATAGAAACCGCATATTATTTCAAGATCCCTTTAATTTTAAATTTATACTTAATTATAATTATTTTGATTTTTACATTAATGCCCTTGTCTCCTTCCTCTTGCTTTCCCTTGATGGTGACGCTGCTCAGCCACTAAGTTGTCGTCACCGACGACAACCGTCCACCGTCACGCCACCGTGGGTATTTCCGGCCTACCTCCTTACCATTGTCGGTTTCAGAAACAGTTCGAGTCAATAAATCAAAAACCGCAACCACTCTTTGCCACCCACAACACCAACGTCTTTGACAACTATGTCCAGATCTAAATTCCATAACCCTTTGCAGAAGAAGAAAACCCATAACCCTCTACAAAAATTATTGCAATGAAAAACACTATTCAAGAGGAAAAGAGGGATAAATCATGAAACAAAATTCACAAGGTTGCTTCACTGTACATATACATACAATGATACAATTTGTGCAAAGTAAAATCAACAGAGGAGCAATGAGAAAATTGACAAATAGTTGAAAGAAGAAGAAGAGGGATGGGAGATAAATAATTGAGAGGGTCGAAATTAAGGTCAATGAAGATGGCTCAATCACTGTGAATGGGTCGATGAAGATCTTGGCGATTTCAGAGGTTGGTGATGATGGAAGAAGGTGGGAAATTGGTGGTGGTGGTTCTCACCCAAATGTGCAACGCCCCTTGTCTCACCTTCTCTAAATTGGTGTCAGCGATGATGACGGAGAGGAGATGTCGCAGTACTCGTCGTTGAGGAGGACGTCTTGCGGCGACGGCAGAAAAGTTCTGGCACGAAAGGGCCTTGCGGCGTGCTGTGCCATCAACGGGGAAAGGGAGAGAGAAAGGAGAAGACTGAAGGGTTGTTTTCGTAACTTTACTCTTTTTTTATTTTTTTTGGGTGCTCTTACACCGTGCAAGACATTGAATGCAAGTGCACCCTATAAGCCACCATATAGAAAGAAAAAAGTGACAAAATACTTTGAATTTACGAAATAGTTAACTTATATTTTGGAACTTGTTACAAATGCTAAAATAAACACGGATAAAATATGTATTCCTATGCTTTTTCATCAAAGATGACTAAACCATTCTTTCACTTCATTTCTAACACGTATCATTGCTGATGAACAATAGTACATGATCTTGCAAGTTCTTAGGCTAGATGACACATGCATATAAAAAACGTGTCCATCCATTCCTTGTCTACGTGTTGCTCAAAATTCACAAACAACATTGCTACTTCCACCGATGAATGCTACTATATATATGAAGTTACAAACTATGCAGTTAGCTAGGTAACCAAATAGAGACAAATAAGTAGCACTAAGTTTAAAATGGTGTTAACCAAGAAAATAATCCAAAGGGTCTCCAATTCTAAGGCGCCCCTTTACGCCTCTCCTCGATTCTCGAGAGCTTCGTTATCCACTGCTTATGAACGTGCCGAACATATTGTTTTCATCTATATAAATGTTAGATTTTTTAAGGGTACTTCTAAAGTTCACCATGTTGAAAATGAGTCTATTGAACCATGTTTTTCTTCTTTGTCCTATTAGACAAAACTACTTTTGAATATAGTAAATACATTTTTGGCTTAATCTAGTTTTTGGTCCCCAACCTTTGTCATAAATATGGCTTTAGTCCCTCGCCGGAGTAAAGGTGGAGATTGGTCCCCAGTTTTTGGCAAAATGATTGGCTTTGATATGATCCTTCTGGCCGGTTGGGTCAACTCCGGAGCTCCGAGAAGTTCATGTGGCATTGCCACGTCATTTAATGAGTCCACTTGGATTTTTTCCTTTTTCATTTAAAAAAAATTAAAACACTAATTATTAAATTAGTTAACAACATCATCTTCATTCAATGCATCTTCTTCATCATTAACAACATCATCTTCAACCCATCATCATCATCATAAAAAAAACCCAACCCACACTTACAAAGAAAAACCCAAATCTGGTCTACAGCCCATCATCTTCAACCCAATCCAGATTTATGTCTCTTCTCTTTATATTCTACTAGTATTAAACCCGTTTTTCCGTGCAATGCACGGATAGTTTTTCACGAACTACACTGCTAACTACAATTATTCAGAATTTGATAGATATGGAATAATAGTATTTTCTAAGACACAATTTTAATTAGCCAAACACTTATATGTCGTTATTACCTTGTGTTTATGTTTAAATGTTTTATCTTTTATATATATATGAATTAGATGAGTTTCAAATGTTAATTGTGTTTGACCCCTGTTGTAACACCCCGATTTCGGTGGCGTCACTTTAGTAACCAAAAGAAAATACTTTAAGCGGAAAAACGTGAATTATTTTTTTTTTGACAATATAACTAAAGACAGAAAGCAATAAAACTCCCCAACAAAAGATAAAAGGAACTACTATACAACTATATATACATGCCTCGCTAAACACTACCACGTCACGAGTAACCTCCAGTGACGGGTGACAGAAAAAGAGTAACGCCCGAAGGCAATATGTACAGTCCAAGATAAAGATACTGTGTCCGCAACACTAAACTACAAAATCTGAGAGCAAGTTGGCCCAGCGGCCTAAGAAAAGACCCCTAAATCCAACCAGCTCTCTGTGATCTCCATAGGAAACCACACAAAAGCTACCGGTAGGAAAACTACCCTGTCCCAAAAAACGGAAACATGACGGTCAGAGCATCGACACAACTCCTACACTATCCCTACCCGAGGAGCCCACACTAGCACTCGATCCTACATGCTAGCGCGGTCGTCATCCGAATCTGCATCCGGGACGACTAGGTCGACGTACTCAACACTGCCCTCTCTGTCCACCCTAATGCGCTCCCGCACTGGACTCTCGGGCTCGGGGCCCGGAACGAGATCCGCAACGACAGCAGCAGCAGTAGACGGACTAGACTCCGTCGAAGCCCCACCTACTGGCAACTCCTCAGTAGGGTCCTCATCATCTGAAGGAGATGGTGGCGGTGGAGGTACTCCCAAGCCGGGTCCACAGTGTACTCCTGGAGGCAGGTTGAAGCTCACTATGTGCCTCCTCATCACTCCCTCCGTCAAGCGTCCGAATCGATCGACACGGTCCTCCATGATCCGACCGGTGTAGGTCGCACGGTGGCCCTCGGGATCGACCACCCATGCACCTGGGTCGTCTTGGTCAAGCATCTCGTACCTGGTCCCCCCTGACGGGCTGACCATGGTAAACCAATCCCCCATACTCATCTGACAAATGGCGTAGTCCGCCCAAACACACACAGCAGACGCGAGGGTCAACTCCAAAGAATTATATAATTAATAAAACCAGATATAATTATAGGATAATAAATACTAGCCTCTCAGGCTTATAAGTTTTGGGATAGCTTCCTAGGGTTGCATGTATCACAATAAATATAAAGAGCCATAAAAACAAGTAGCATGCCTCAAAAATAGGATAAACAGTTACCAATCACACTCAGCAACTAAGTTAGCATGTATGTTGCATGAAATGCAATGCTGGGTAACAAAATGCATTCCGGAAGAAGGATGGACATCAACGAGACGGCCCTAACACCAGCCACGGTGGGTACCTTCCTGCTCGCGTGTCTCTTACACCACACAAAAGTAGTCAGATCAGCAGTGAACCCGTAGGTCTGCCATTCCGTCTGCTACTGAGGACCACCGTAGTGTCCTAAATATGGAAATCCGGGTCTTATGACCATTTTGGAATCCACCGAGGTCCGGTATCACGCCGTGTATTAACCTCAAAATGAGTGCATGAATGCAAGTGATTAGCCAAACAACGTCTCCGACCTCACCCGACACGTCGCCACGTGTTCTAGATTAACTTAAAGTCTCTAAAAGAATACCCTAAGGTAAATGTCGATTCTGCGACAAAATACAATTAATCATAAACAAAAGAGTGCAGCCACTCACGACAACTCTTCGAGTCATCAATGCTCTCACGAAGTCTCACGCTTCTGTGGAGTCTCACACATTCACAAAGTCTCACGCTTCAGTGAAGTTTTATGCTTTCACAAGGTCTCACGCCTCAGTGAATTTACACACTTGCACGAAGTCTCACGCTTCAATGAAGTTTCATGCTGTTCACGAGGTCTCACGCCTCAGTGAAGATCCATGCTTTCCACAAGGTCTCACGCCTCAGTGGAGTATCACGCATTCACAAGGTCTCACACCTCCGTGAAGCTTCTCGGCTCATCCCTTGGATGGCTAAACAAACTGCTCCCAGAGCGAATGAGTATCAACATACCCAAAACTCGAAATCTTCCCAACACTTGGATCCGACGACACTTCTCATTTTCCAAAACTAAACTTCAATCCAAAGCTTGCATCCGAGATTGTTATCTTTATTTAAAGGTTTAGAGGTTGTTTAATATCTTATGAATTTCTTTATAAAAATAGCTCTTTTTAGTCTTATCGTATTCCCTATGAGTTCAAAGTTCCCATAAACCCAAGTAATTCCCTGAGAAGGTCTCGATCCATTGGAGCATGACAAGGTCCGAACTCCGTTCGTCCTTTTTAAAACTCTCTCAAAATCTCATAAAAATTCGGCATGACCTGCCCGCAATCCTCACTTTTCAGAATCTCAGGTACAAGTGTAATAGCATCATTGAAACAGCTCAACCAAAAGACATAAACAGCATATTCCAACACATCCTAAGTTAACCATGTAGCACATAGCATGTGAATCATTTAGCACACAATATCATGGCATCAAGTACTCAACAAGTTCGGCCGAAGCCTCAGAAATCATTTCAGACATTTAGCAATTAGGTGCATAACACATAAATCAAGTCGAATTTCATCGACACCTAAAGCATTATCTAGTAATTCAGAGAGTAGCCCTCACCGGTGGGTCTTCCAGCTTCTTCCTCAAGATGTTCTCCAAACTCTTCTCCTTGATTTCTGGGAATCTCCTCAAACGAACCTTAAGCAAAAATCACAGAAATCAACACCAAGAGTCAGAAACTCAGCAATCAAAGAGTCCTAGGGTTACACAGTACACTACTACCTCCGTGGTACGACAATCTAACGCGTTAAGACAAGTTTTCGAAAAATCGGATTCTCCTCCCCCCTTGATATAGCTCTCGGCCACTTTCCTTAATTGGGAGGGTCGATTTTTCTTCGATCAAACTTGGTTCCTAGGTTAACATAAGCCGTAACTAAGACGGTTCTAGGCTCGGAAAAATTTTCGGATCGAAAACTGATATAGGGGTAGTTTGGTCATTATTTTTAGCTCAGAATTTCAAAATTGGATTTTTGAAAAACAAATTGGATGGGGACGTCCACAACGACGTTTATGACGACAAATCCTACTAGCACTAAGCCAAGTCGATAGATTAGAGCGTAAAGGTTGCGACTTTGGCGAAAAATGGGTATTTAGGGTAGAAATTGATCCCGGCGGCATTTCGTCGACATTTGACAAAATCTAATCCGCAGAACACGCTCAGGAGCATGCAGGGAAGAAGTTTAGACGCTGAAATCAACTGATTTGAACAGTTTTTCAAAAACCTCAAAATTTTGAACTCAGAAAGTCGCAGGAGAAATGGACAGAAACGACGATTCGAAGGAGAGTATAGATTACCTACCTCGAGGTCTTCGATTAGTGACGAACGGTGAAGCAAACGGGCAAGAAACGACGAAGATCCGGATCTCTCTCTCTCTCTAGAAACTCGCGGCTTGGAGGGGTGGGGAAAATGGGTTTTGTGAAAAAAAAATCTAATTTTTCAACTATTTATAGGTTTTGGAAAAAACGGAAAAATGATTTTTTTGCGATTCCGATTTTTCCTGCGCGTTCCTCTGCGCATTCTAAGATAGGTTCTGGCGACAGAATTCCAGAACTCAAAATAGAATTCTTGGAATTAAACCAAAAGATCCAAAATCGGCATAGGTCGGTGTAAGTCGGTTTATCCCGAAAAACTACTTTTTGCAGTGATCGTCGGATGAGAAAACTTCCTTCTGAAGAAAGATTAGGAATGATGAGAGAAGTAGGAGAACGCGGGTGGAATCTTCATTTGAGTTTCCGGATAGAAAAAGTCTTCATCGTCTGTCGATCTTAGGTTTTTCGAACTATCAGGGATTCCGTTTCGGCAAACTTCCGAGAATTGGAATTTGACGTTCGTACTTTCCAGGATTTCGCATCGAAATGGTTGTTTAAGGACGGAAAAGAGAAGTTCTAACATTTCTCTGAGGATTTTTGGAATTAGTTTCCATCGTGTCCTAAAGCGTAAATTAACCATTCACTAATACCTTCGACCTAGGATTAAGCGTATGTTAGTCGTGCTATAACTCTTTCGGTTTTTCGATACATTCTTGGACTTTTCCTGAACCTCTTTCCTTCCCAAATTTATCTTAATCAAATAACTTATTTATTTTATTCACTTATCCAAAACGTTAAAACTTGGGCCTTACATTACTACCCTCCAAAAAGAAAGTTTCGACCTCGAAACTTAAGGGTCAGTAAAAAGTTCTGGATACTGTTCCTTGATCTTTTCCTTCAGCTCCCACGTTGCATCACCGGTGTCCTTGTTCCAAATAACCTTCACTAACTCGATCTCTTTACCCCTCAACTGCTTTACCCTTGTGTCACCAATGCTGATTGGCGGTGTCTCGAAAGACAAGTTATCCTTCAACTCAATGTCATCCAGCTCGATGACGTGCGTCGGATCAGCAATATACTTCCGCAGTTGTGACACATGGAATACATCGTGAACGTTTGATAGAAAAGGCGGTAGTGCGATCTGGTAAGCTACCGGTCCTACACGACGAGTAATCTGATAAGGTCCAATGAACTTTGGCGTCAGCTTTCTTGACTTGATTGCTCGACCAACTCCTGTAGTCTGGGTAACTCGCAAAAACACATGATCCCCTTCTTCAAATTCCAGGGTGAATACTCAGCTTACTTTTGTGACCTTCGTCCAGTATCAACCTCCTTAGGTCAGGGTTGTTGGGTACGCAAACTCTACCCTTACACCGTAGGATATTGTCACTTCCTACCTTAAATTCCGGGTCCTTACCCTGAATTACCAAATTCCTTTTTCCGAGTAAAAATTCATCTTGTAACTGTTGGTCTCGGATTTCTTCCATCAATCCATTGGTAATCCTGATCATCCCGAACCTCAGTTCTCCCTCGGATACTCTTACGTCCAAACTCAAATCTCGGAATTGTTCCAGCAGTTGTAGCTCCTTCACCATCATTGACGAGATATGCATTTTCCTGCTCAATGCATCAGCAACAACATTAGCTTTTCCAGGATGGTACTGTAAGGTAAAATCGTAATCCTTGAGAAACTCCATCCAACGTCGTTGTCTCATGTTCAACTCCTTCTGGTCAAACAAGTACTTCAAGCTCTTGTGATCGCTAAATATGGTGAAATTGCATCCATATAAGTGATGTCTCCAGATCTTCAACGAAAACACAATGGCAGCAAGTTCCAAGTCATGAGTCGGATAGTTCTTCTCATGAGTCTTCAGTTGTCGTGAAGCATAAGCCACCACTTTCCGATGCTGCATCAGCACACATCCCAAACCTTGATGCGAAGCATCACAGTACACTTCATACGGTTCCTCTGGTTGCGGTAAGACGAGTACAGGTGACGTCGTCAAACGTTCCTTCATTGTCTGAAAGCTAGTTTCGCACGCTTCGGTCCATGCAAAAGGTTGATCCTTTCTCGTAAGTTGAGTCAAGGGTCCAACGATCTTGGCGAAATTCTCAATGAAGCGACGATAGTACCCCGCCAAACCGACAAAACTCCTGATCTCAGTCACGGTCTTTGGCCGTTCCCATGACAACACCGTCTCTACCTTTGCTGGATCCACAGCTATACCTTCTTTAGAGATCACATGGCCCAAGAATTTTACCTCTTCGAGCCAAAATTCACACTTAGAAGGGTTGGCGTACAACTTTGTCTCTCTCAACACTTGTAAAACCTGACGCAAGTGCCCTTCATGATCTTCAGCGTTCTTTGAGTAGATCAGAATGTCGTCGATAAACACCACGACGAATCGATCCAAGAACGGATGGAATGTCCTGTTCATGTAATCCATGAAGATAGCAGGTGCGTTTGTCACCCCAAATGGCATCACTAGATACTCATAGTGTCCATAACGAGTCCGGAATGCCGTCTTCTGGATATCCTCAGTCTTTACTCTAATTTGATGGTAACCCGACTTCAGGTCTATCTTTGAGAATATCGCAGCTCCTCGTAGTTGATCCATCAAATCATCAATTCTGGGTAGCGGATACCTATTCTTGACGGTTACTTTGTTCAGTTGTCGATAGTCGACACAAAGTCTAGATTTCCCATCCTTCTTCTTCACCAATAAGACGGGTGCTCCCCAAGGTGAAACGCTTGGTCGGATGAATCCTTTCGACAGAAGATCCTCAAGTTGAGACTTCAACTCCACCAATTCCGCAGGTGCCATCCGATATGGTGCAATCGAAATCGGTCCTGTTCCCGGTACGATGTCAATAGCAAACTCAATGTCGCGTACAGGCGGCAAACCAGGTACATCGACAGGAAAAACATCCGCGAAGTCCCTCACAACTGGAATATTACTCACTTCCGAATTTCCTTTACTCTCCAAGCTCAACAAAACTGAATACTCTTGAGATCCTTCATTCAGAGAGACATTAATATGATTGGCGGATAGATACTCGGAAAGGTCCGAGTCAGGAAATACCACTCTCTTTCGGCTACAGTCCAGAAGACAATGGTAGTGAGACAACCAGTCCATCCCTAGGATAACATCTAGGTTCTTGAGAGTTAGGCACACTAGGTTAGCATGGTAAACTTTATCCCTATAGGTTACTGGGCAATACATGCATGCAGTATTGGCAAGCAGAGTTTTGGCAGGTGTGGTAACTATAAGATCGAAACTCAAAGCAGTAACGGGAAGTTTTAATCTAGTAGCACATTCCCTAGAGATAAAAGAGTGCGTTGCTCCGGAATCAAAAAGTACAGTTAGGAGATTACCGTCAATCTCGCAACCTCCCCTGATCAGACCATCAACATCTTCAGCTTCTTCACCATCCATGGTGTAGACTCTTGCCTTGGCAGCAGGACGCTTCCCACGAGCAGTGTTTACAGCGGGTTCTGTCTTAGGTGCTCTGCATTGAGCAGCAGTATGCCCCAACTTGTTACAGTTAAAGCATTTGGGCCTCATGTCAGTACAAGTATTGGCATAGTGCCCAGGCTGCCCACATCTGTAACAGGTCATCTCCCTGTTCACAGTCTGACCTCCAGAACCTCCAGCAGTACCCACCATGGGCCTATAAGATCCTGAAGCAATTCCTCTACCTGCAGGACGTTGATACGGCTTCCTACTCTGAAATCTCCCTCTGCCTTGAAAATTTTGAGAGCCCGACCTCATCGGCCCTCCTGTCCCAACACGGTTCAGTCTCCTGTTCTTCATTATCTCCACCTCAGTGGCTTTCTCAACCAAAGTCTGAAAACGAGTGATCCCCAACGGTTTCACCGAGTCTTCATATCGGGCCTCAGCCCATTCACAAAGCGCTTGCACATGTAGGGTTCATCGACCCCATTGCGGAAGAATCGAAAGTGCTTGGCCAACGATTCCAGCTTGGCAGCATATTCCGGGATGGACATGCTACCCTGACGAAGTGTCAGGAATTGCGACTCACGCTCGTCCCGCGCACTATCTGGAAAATACTTTTCCAGAAAAGCAGCACGAAACGAAGTCCAGTTCACTTCCAGGTTGTTTGCTTCCATCATTCCTCTGGCGCCTCTCCACCAGTACTCAGCATCACCCAACAGTAGAAAGGTTGCCATTCCCACCTTGGCCCCCTCAGCAGTCTGCAATACACCGAAGATCTTTTCAATCTCCTGGATCCAGAGATCCGCTTTGTCCGGGTCCGTACCCCCCGAGAACTTAGGTGGATCCTGTCTCCTAAAATCATTCAGGCCTCTGTTCTGATCCATTGTCACTTCCCTCTGGCGTTGGTGCTGATCACGTGCCTCCTCAGCAGCACGCCTCATAGCATTATCGTTTGCCTGTGCAGTCACAGCTTGGGCCATAGTGGCCATCATCTCAGCTAGTTGGTTAGCGTTCACCATGTTCTGCTAAATTAACAACCAGTTAGTGCTCATCATAAGATAGCATCCAAAATAACTATACAATATGATTAAGCAATAACTTCAAACAATTCTAAGCGAAAAATCGCTTGGCAGACAATCAATTTTTACTCTTTGCAGAGTCACACAACCTAGCACAGAAGACCTATTCCCCAAAGACTCCCGAAAGACTCGACTAAGCTCTGATACCACAAATGTAACACCCCGATTTCGGTGGCGTCACTTTAGTAACCAAAAGAAAATACTTTAAGCGGAAAAACGTGAATTATTTTTTTTTTGACAATATAACTAAAGACAGAAAGCAATAAAACTCCCCAACAAAAGATAAAAGGAACTACTATACAACTATATATACATGCCTCGCTAAACACTACCACGTCACGAGTAACCTCCAGTGACGGGTGACAGAAAAAGAGTAACGCCCGAAGGCAATATGTACAGTCCAAGATAAAGATACTGTGTCCGCAACACTAAACTACAAAATCTGAGAGCAAGTTGGCCCAGCGGCCTAAGAAAAGACCCCTAAATCCAACCAGCTCTCTGTGATCTCCATAGGAAACCACACAAAAGCTACCGGTAGGAAAACTACCCTGTCCCAAAAAACGGAAACATGACGGTCAGAGCATCGACACAACTCCTACACTATCCCTACCCGAGGAGCCCACACTAGCACTCGATCCTACATGCTAGCGCGGTCGTCATCCGAATCTGCATCCGGGACGACTAGGTCGACGTACTCAACACTGCCCTCTCTGTCCACCCTAATGCGCTCCCGCACTGGACTCTCGGGCTCGGGGCCCGGAACGAGATCCGCAACGACAGCAGCAGCAGTAGACGGACTAGACTCCGTCGAAGCCCCACCTACTGGCAACTCCTCAGTAGGGTCCTCATCATCTGAAGGAGATGGTGGCGGTGGAGGTACTCCCAAGCCGGGTCCACAGTGTACTCCTGGAGGCAGGTTGAAGCTCACTATGTGCCTCCTCATCACTCCCTCCGTCAAGCGTCCGAATCGATCGACACGGTCCTCCATGATCCGACCGGTGTAGGTCGCACGGTGGCCCTCGGGATCGACCACCCATGCACCTGGGTCGTCTTGGTCAAGCATCTCGTACCTGGTCCCCCCTGACGGGCTGACCATGGTAAACCAATCCCCCATACTCATCTGACAAATGGCGTAGTCCGCCCAAACACACACAGCAGACGCGAGGGTCAACTCCAAAGAATTATATAATTAATAAAACCAGATATAATTATAGGATAATAAATACTAGCCTCTCAGGCTTATAAGTTTTGGGATAGCTTCCTAGGGTTGCATGTATCACAATAAATATAAAGAGCCATAAAAACAAGTAGCATGCCTCAAAAATAGGATAAACAGTTACCAATCACACTCAGCAACTAAGTTAGCATGTATGTTGCATGAAATGCAATGCTGGGTAACAAAATGCATTCCGGAAGAAGGATGGACATCAACGAGACGGCCCTAACACCAGCCACGGTGGGTACCTTCCTGCTCGCGTGTCTCTTACACCACACAAAAGTAGTCAGATCAGCAGTGAACCCGTAGGTCTGCCATTCCGTCTGCTACTGAGGACCACCGTAGTGTCCTAAATATGGAAATCCGGGTCTTATGACCATTTTGGAATCCACCGAGGTCCGGTATCACGCCGTGTATTAACCTCAAAATGAGTGCATGAATGCAAGTGATTAGCCAAACAACGTCTCCGACCTCACCCGACACGTCGCCACGTGTTCTAGATTAACTTAAAGTCTCTAAAAGAATACCCTAAGGTAAATGTCGATTCTGCGACAAAATACAATTAATCATAAACAAAAGAGTGCAGCCACTCACGACAACTCTTCGAGTCATCAATGCTCTCACGAAGTCTCACGCTTCTGTGGAGTCTCACACATTCCACAAAAGTCTCACGCTTCAGTGAAGTTTTATGCTTTCACAGGTCTCACGCCTCAGTGAATTTACACACTTGCACGAAGTCTCACGCTTCAATGAAGTTTCATGCTGTTCACTGAGGTCTCACGCTCAGTGAAGATCCATGCTTTCCACAAGGTCTCACGCCTCAGTGGAGTATCACGCATTCACAAGGTCTCACACCTCCGTGAAGCTTCTCGGCTCATCCCTTGGATGGCTAAACAA